>NC_041392.1:300367910-300534931 GCF_002162155.2 Triticum dicoccoides | reverse complement strand
TAGGACTCCTCTTCTGTACTTGTGACGCCCGGATAATCAAGCTATAGTAACCCTCTTCTAATAATGCCATGTCATCGCTGTTACTGTTGCTAATCTCACTTTGATTCAAACCGGTTCAGATTCAAACTTAAAGTAAAGTCAAAAATAAAAGTTTTCATATGTTAAAACTAAAATGTTATAATTGTTCTATAATCCCCCCTGATCATTTTCATGTTGTAATCGTCATCATTTGCCTCACCATTTGATCCAAAAAAATATATTAAGTGAGCCAAAAACAACAAAAATAATCTTTTGGAAATAAACAAATGGTTATATATTTTCAAATGCCCCCAAACTTTTTGTGTCAGCCCAAAATATAAATTGGTATTTATGAGACAAAAATTACCATTTACAAAAATCATTTGGTGGGTTTACTTAAGACAAAATAAGAGAAACAGTAAAAAGAAAATAAGTAAAAGGAAAATGCAACAAAAAAATAGAAGAGACAGAAAGGCCTCCCCTGACCCCGGGCGTTGGCCCATCTCACCGAGCCAGCCCGACCCAACTTCCCCCTCGGTCGCCTTCCACCTCGCTACAGGGGAAGCCGACCGAGGCGCGCCCGCTGTCCTCGCCGAACCCGCTCGCCGCCCCCGCGTCGCTGCCGCGCTGAGAAGATAAGGCAGAGTCCCCTCGGCTTCGTCAGCTCCCCTTCCCCCACCAGATATTTTCCCCACTCCTGCGCCCCTCCCTCTCTTCCCCCAGATCCACCGCGACTGTGGCCGTGAACGCCGGTGCCCACGCGCCTCACCGTGCTCTACGAGCATGTCCGCTAGGTGCGGCGCCGTCCTCTGCTTCGAATCCGGCCGCTGGAACCAGTCGGGAGCGACCGCGTCCTCGGGAACGACCTCGACCACGCCTTCCTCGCCGGAGCTGCGCAGAGCCACTCCGTCACCCTCATGCGCTACTAAACTCTCACAGGCCTTCTTGAGCCGCCCGGTGAGCGCACCATCCAGCCACTCTCCCCTCTTGCCTCCTCGTAAGACGTAGCCCACCTCGTCGTCGCTCCTGGCCCTGGCCGCAGTCGCCGCGGCCGCGCCCATCGACGCGCTCGCCCACAACCCCCCTGCTACGCCCGGGCCGCGTCGTGGCAGCTCCGGCCGCGCGCCCGGCCCATCTACCGCGCCCACTCTGCTCTGCAGATGCTTGCTGCCTCTGCCTGCTGTTGTGCTGATGCAGCTGCTGCTTTGCTGTTGCCGTCGTCAGGCCCTGCAGCCGCTCGCGACGCCGCGTTCACGTCTCGTTCCGCCTCGCCTCCGGCCGCTGCCCTTGCGTGCCCCGCGCCGGCCGCGCGCCCGCACGCGCGCTACTGCGCTTGGCCGCGCCTGCGCCACGGCTCTGCCCAGCCACCACTCCTCTACGAAGCCACCACTCCTCTACGAGTACTACTACTAGCTACTGTAGATGTAGTTAGCTTTGCTAAATCTACAATGAGTAACCCCCTGGGCAGCACCTAAACAGAGATTAAACAACTGTTAACAAGGCTAAAAATAATATGAGTAGAAAGTATACTTGACAAACTCCATTTTATCCCACTGGACCAAACCCTTTCGATGCATGGATTAAATTCTATGAAAATCACAAAATGCTATCTTTTGTTAGCAGAAAACATAGCTATGTGTGGGTGAGTGTATTGTGCATAGTTTGTGTGCGTACAGTTGGCCATGGCCGTGTGCTCCTGTGTGTGTATGTGTGCATCATGCGTGTGGCCGGTTGGGCTATGCCCATTAGTGGCCGGCCCTAGCTTAGATTAATACTACTAGGTTTAATTAGTGTTAAGTTAGTCTAGTAGTAGATGACATGTAGGTCCTTTTAAATAAGTTAGATTTGTTTAATTGTTTAGGTAAATAGTCTATGACATGTGGGCCACACCCGCCCTTTGACTATTTAAAATTAACTTAGTCAATTCGGTTTAAGTTAAATATAATAATCCCAAGAATTCAATTAAACTTTGAAAAATCGTTATAAAATAAACCTCAGTTTGGATGGAAAAACTTTGTACATGAAAGTTGCTCAGAACGATGAGACGAACCCGGATACACACCCGTTCGTCCGCCACGCATCCCTAGCATAGTCAACACGCAACTTTTCCCTTCCGATTCATCTGTCCGAAAACGCGAAACACCGGGGATACTTTCCCGGATGTTTTCCCCCTTCGCCGGTATCAGCTCCTACCACGTTAGGTCACACCGGGCACATCTTATTGCCATGTTATGCTTGCTATGTTTGCTTTATATTTACTGTTTCTTCCCCCTCTTCTTTCCGGTAGACCCCGAGACCGATGCTGCCCTTGTGATCGACTACGTCGATGACGACCCCTCTTTCTTGCCAGAGAAACCAGGCAAGCAAACCCCCCTTGAGCATTCCGATATCGCCCATTTCTTTCCCTCTCATGCTTGCATTAGAACTGCTACTGCTTTCTGTATGATCCTACTCTGATGCATAGCCTGTTGTTGTTACCTGCTTTCATACCTTACCTGCTTATCCTAAACTGCTTAGTATAGGTTGGTTAGTGATCCATCAGTGACCCCTACCTTGTCCCAGTTGCCCCGCTTTATGTTCGATGACTCGATCAACGTGATCGATGCCCAGGGCCCGACACCGCACATCACCCCCCCTTAGTTGTACGACTCTGCAGAGTTACCATCGAGTGTCGAGGGTGGAACCTCTTACATCACTCCTGATGGGATCTCCGTAGTGTAGCTTTACGGTCGAGGTCATCGAGGGTGATTTCTTCCTTAACCACTTCCGTTACGGCTCTGTCGTGCAACCCATCAAACGTGAACCTCGAGGGTGGATCCTCTTACGTTCACCTTGATGACAACATCGAGTGGAATTCATCGGGGGTGATTCCTCGGGTTTTCCCCTTGGTGTTAGACACACAGTTACTATGGTTACTATGACTTTGCACTGAACCATGTGACTAAAGACGAGTTGACCCTGAGTGGTACCCACGCGAGCTTAATTGCGAGTGATGTGGAGTCTGGTTGACCTGGAAGGTGCCCACGAGATACTTACGAGGCGTGGCCGGGCATTCTTAGCCCTTGCTGCAAGTACTCGAGACGGGGCGACGGGGTCACATCGATCGTGAGTCTTTGCTCGTTACCGCGCGTTCCTAATCCACTACGATTTGGAGATTTGATCTGAGGGCCTCTGGCCTGAACGCACTAACCATCTACGCGGGGACAGTTATGAGCACTCGACGTCGTGGTATCAGCCGAAGCCTTCGTGACGTCAGCGACTGAGCGGCGTGCGCTGCATTGGACCGTAAGCCTGCTCTTGTATTAAGGGGGCTAGTTCTGCTTCCGGCCGCGTTCGCAACGTGCAGGTGTGCAAAGGGCGATGGGCCCAGACCCCTGCGCCATAGGATTTAGACCGGCGTGCTGACCTCTCTGTTGTGCCTAGGTAGGGCTGCGATGTGTTGATCTTTCGAGGCCGGGCATGACCTAGGAAAGTGTGTCCGGCCGGAGTTAATCGAGCGTGGTGGGTAAGTTGGTGCACCCCTGCAGGGAAGAAAACAACTATCGATAGCCTGTCCTACGGTAACGGACACTTGGAGTTGTATCCCGATCGATACAACTAGAACTGGATACTTGAGATGAGACTTGGATATGAGATGATGACTGGATAGTATGGCTCTGGGATTGCTTTCTCGCAGGGAGTCGAGAAAGGATCTCTGGCCGAGGTTGATAACATTTCTGCTACTTTACTTTATACTACACTACTTCCTCCTGTTGCTGCAAGATGGTGGTTTCCAGAAGATGCTAGTCTTTGATAGGACTAGGCCTTCTCTCTATTCTGGCATTCTGCAGTTTAGTCCACAGATACAACCCATTCGTTTGATACAGATGCATACTTAGTTTAGATCTGAAGTAAGTCTTGCAAGTACTTTGGATGAGTACTCACGGTTGCTTTGCTACTTCTTTTTTCCCATACCTGATTGTTGCGACCAGATGACGGATCCCAGGAGTCAGACGACGCCACCGATGACTACTACTACCCGGAGGATGCCTACTACTGCTTGAAGACCACTGACGATTTGGAGTAGTTAGGAGGCTCCCAGGCAGGAGGCCTTGCCTTTTCGATCGTTGTTGCTTTTGTGCTAGCCTTCTTAAGACAATCTTGTTTAACTCATGTCTGTACTCAGATATTGTTGCTTCCGCTGACTCTTGTGTATTCGAGCTTATGTATTCGAGCCTTTGAGTCCCCTGGCTTGTAATATAAAGCTTGTATTATTTTCATTTGTGTCTAGAGTTGTGTTGTGATATCTTCCCGTGAGTCCTTGATCTTGATCGTACACATTTGCGTGTATGATTAGTGTACGATTGAATCGAGGGCGTCACAGTACTCCTGGGAGTATGTACTCCCATTCTCAATATACCTCATATACGCATTAATTATACCTCTTTATTATTCTCAATATACTTCATTAAATATTCTAAGATACCCCAATATGAGTTTTGTTGAAAAAATATCATCTGCGATGTACTTTTTTAATATACCTTTTTCACGTACAAACACATCAGTATATACGTAAACATTTAAAAATATGTAGACTCACATGAATTTTTTCATGGAACTCGTTTTGGGGTATCTAATAATTACTAATGAAATAGATTAAAAATAATAAAGTGGTATAAAAGATTCATCCATGTGGTATATGAGAAGTGGGAGTACGTACTCCCAGAAGTACACAACCATTTTCCTATATATATATATATATATATATATATATATATATATATATATATATATATATATATATATATATATATATATATATATATAGGTTGGCGGGGAGGAGAGGCAGCCAATGGGCGCCCCAAGTAGAAGGAATCCTACTTGGGCGCCTTCCAATTCGGCCTTCCCCTTACCATATCCACTGGAGGGGGGAGGAAGGAGGAGGGTGGAGAGAAGGAAGGGGGAGGCCGAGTCCCTCCCCTTACTTTCTCTCTTCTCCTCTTTCCTTTCCCTCCTATTTCGGCCTACATGGGGCGCACTGATATGTCCATTTTGCATCATGTTTTCTTACTGTTATTTATGAATTTCTTATGCATAATAATGCTTTTTGGAGTAATTCTAATGCCCTTTCTCTCATAATATGCAAGGTACACACAAAGTTGGAGAATTCCGGCAGCTGGAAATCTGAACCTGGAAAAGCTACGTCAAGCTACCTATTCTGCACAACTCCAAACAAGCTGAAACTTCACGGAGGATTTTTATGGAATGTATGAAGAATATTGGAGCAAATAAGTACTAGAGGGGGCCCACCAGGTGGGCACAACCCACCTGGGCACGCCAGGGAGCCCAGGCGCGCCTTGGTGGGCTGTGCTAACCCAGGGCCACCTCTGGTGCCCATCTTCTGGTATATAAGTCATTTTCACCTAGAAAAATTAAAGATAGGACTTTCGGGACAGAGCGCCGCGGTCTCGAGGCGGAACTTGGGCAGGAGCATTTTTGCCCTCTGACGGAGCGATTGTGCTGGGGGAACTTCCCTCCCGGAGGGGGAAATCGTCGTCATCATCATCATCAAGAACTCTCCCTTCTTCGGGAGGGAAATCTCCATCAACATCTTCAACACCACCATCTCATCTCAAACCCTAGTTCATCTCTTGTGTTCAATCTTGTTACCGCAACTATAGATTGGTGCTTGTGGGTGACTAGTAGTGTTGATTACATCTTGTGGTTGATTACTATATGGTTTATTTGGTGGAAGATTATATGTTCAGATCCAATATGCTATTTAATACCCCTCTTATCTTGAGAATGTTTATTACTTGTAAGTAGTTACTTTTGTTCTTGAGGTCACATGAGAAATCATGTTGCAAGTAATCATGTGAACTTGATATGTGTTCGATATTTTGATAGTATGTATGTTGTGATTCCCTTAGTGGTGTCATGTGAACGTCGACTACATGACACTTCACCATATTTGGGCCTATGGAGATGCATTGTGGAGTAGTTATTAGATGATGGGTTGCGAGAGTGACAGAAGCTTAAACCCTAGTTTATGTGATATTCCGTAAGGGACAGATTGGATCCAAAAGTTTAATGCTATGGTTAGGATTTATCCTTAATATTTTTCTCATAGTTGTGGAAGCTTGCGAGGGGGTTAATCATAAGTAGGAGGTTTGTTCAAGTAAGAACAACACCTAAGCACCGGTCCACCCACATATCAAATTATCAAAGTAGCGAACACGAATCGAATCAACATGATGAAAGTGACTAGATGAAATTCCCATGTACCCTCAAGAACGCGTAATATAAGAGACTGTTTTGGCCTGTCCTTTGCCTCAGAAGGATTGGGATACCTTGCTGCACTTTTTGTTACTATTATCATTACTTTATCGTTACAAAATATCTTGCTATCAAACTACTCTATTACTTACAGTTTCAGCACTTGCAGACATTACCTTATTGAAAACCACTTGTCATTTCCTTCTGCTCCTCGTTGGGTTCGACACTCTTACTTATTGAAAAGAGCTACAATTGAACCCATATACTTGTGGGTCATCAAGGCTATTTTCTGGAGCCGTTGCCGGGGAGTGAGGAGCCTTTGGTAAGTGGAAATTGGTAAGAAAATATTTATATAGTGTGCTGAAATTTATTGTCACTTGTTATTGTGGAAAAAAAATCCTTTGAGGGGTTTGTTCAGGGTATCTTCACCTCGACCAGAACCAAAATTAGCTACCCCTCAACCTACTACACCTACTGAAAATATTGAATATGAAATTCCTTCGGGTATGATAGAACAACTGCTAGCTAATCCTTATGCAGGAGATGGAACCGAACATCCTGATATGCATTTGATATATGTGGATAAAATTTGTGGATTGTTTAAGCTTGCAGGTTTACCAGGAGATGAAGTTAAGAAGAAGGTTTTCCCTTTATCTTTGAAGGGAAAAGCATTGGCATGGTATAGGCTATGCGATGATCTTGGATCTTGGAATTAGAATCGATTGAAATTGGAGTTCCACCAAAAAAATTATCCTATGCATCTAGTTCATCGTGATCGGAATTACATATATAATTTTTGGCCTCGTGAAGGAGAAAGTATTGCTCTAGCTTGGGGGAGGCTTCAGTCAATGTTATATTCATGCTCCAATCATGAGATCTCAAGAGAAATTATTATTCATAATTTTTATGCTCGACTTTCTCGTGATGATCAATCCATACTAGACACTTCTTGTACTGGTTCTTTTATGAAGAAGACTATTGAATTCTGGTGGGATCTTTTGGAAAAAATTAAACGCAACTCTGAAGATTGGGAACTCGAAGAAGGTAAAGAGTCAGGTATTAAGCTTAGGTATGATTGTGTTAAATCTTTTATGAACGCCGATGCTTTTCAAAAGTTTAGCACTAAATATGGACTTGACTCTGAGATAGTAGCCTCCTTTTATGAATCATTTGCTACTCATGTCGATCTCCCTAAAGAGAAGCGGTTTAAATATCACCCACCTATTAAAGAAGAAATTAAAGAACCGGAACTAGCTAAGGAAGAAACTATACTTTATAATGTTGATCCAGTTGTTCCTACTGCTTATATTGAGAAATCGCCTTTCCCTGTTAGGATAAAGGAACATGCTAAAGTTTCAACTATGGTCAACAAAAGTTATATTAGAACACCCAAATCTGATGAACAAATTAAAGTAGAACCTAGTGTTGCTATGGTTAAGGATCTCTTGGAAGAAAATTTAGATGGGCATGTTATTTACTTCTGTGAAGAAGCTGCTAGAATTGCCAAACCTGATAAAAAGGATAAACATAGACCTGTTGTTGGCATGCCCATTATCTCAGTTAAAATAGGCGATCACTATTATCATGGTTTATGTCACATACACTGGTGCGCGTCGGTCCTAAACAAGCAATTTTTAACCCCTTTTCGCGATGACATTTGGAACCATCGCCAAGTGAGTGTGGGCGATAGGGGGGGTCCTTCCCACACGACCCAGAAACTGTCGGGGATATGCCCTTATGGCACACACGTTCGGCAAACTGAGGTCGTGTGCGACCGACAATCATTCAAATACGGAAATATGTACAGTAGAGCTAGAAAAATACAATTATACGACGGAATTGTTTCCAGACGCAAGCACATCCCACACAGTCAGTCCCCGCTAAACGTTTCCGTTCGTATGCACATCCCACACAGTCGCTCCAAGAAAAACATTTCCGTTCACAGGTACATCACACACAATTTTTCCCGTTAAATCGTTTGCGTTATTGAATGTATCACACATGGTCCGTAAAAGAAACTGTGTGGCAAAGGTTGTCCATCACACATAGTTTTTATGTGGTAAACATTTGTGCAAGGTGGCCTAACGCAAACAGTTTTCAAGAGAAAGTGTGTGTGATTGTTCATTGATCCAACACGGTTTATTCCTAGAAGCTGTGTGTGTTGTGTGAGGTCATTGCCCACGGTATTTTTTCAACAACCGTTTGAAATAGCAAAACATAATTAGCAGGCTAATTCGCCATTAGCAGGCTAATTATCCGATTATTCATAATCCATTTATTAATCTAATTGACAGTTCATATTAAGCACACAATAAATTTCATTTCCATATTAAGGAAGCACAATTTCATAATTGAAATACATCAGAGTACAACATGATATAGCTTCAGCACTCAGCTACCCCATTACACAACTGCACCAGCAGCAAGTTCCACATGCAACATGTAGAAACTTTTAAAATTAGCATCATAGACGGTATTTAGACAGATGCATCTCATCTAGAAAACTGCTGAAGCGGAAGGCGAATATTGAGCCTTCATTCATGTTGAAGGTCTTTGCAACTTTAGGCCAGTGCCTGTGGATGATTGACCGTCTGTCCTTCGTCCTCTTCAGGAACACTTCAATATTGAACCGTGGGTGTTGTATGAAAACCTTCCTCGCCTTCTGACCATAGAGGTGGTTTGAGAGGTAATCATCAGTGAACTGCTTTGGAAAGGCCTGAAAACAAAGATGTGCATAAATATCTTCACTATATTGGAAATGGGGCAAAGGAATAAAAAAGGCAAGGTATAATAGTTAGTACCATCTTGTAGTGAACTGATGTCTTCTTCATTGTGTAGACAAAGATCTTGTTGTTTTTTGTCGCTAATTTATTTATCCTAACAATCTTTCTGAGTTTCTTGATTTGATTGATATTCATGGACAACTCATTTCCCCATATGCAAAAAGGGTCGAACAGTGGGTCAAAACCTCTGACAGCAGGACCTACATGTGCAAGACCACATTGTTAAAAACCAAAATATTAGAATGGTTTCTGCAATTGCACAATAATGTGCTATTAGACAACGGACCATGCATGTGCTAACCTCAATTGTAAACCTCAGTGCTTCCCATTATTTCCCTGCAACACATATAAGGTAGTTAGTCATCAGGTTAAGTAAGGGTCCGCATGCTATCAGTAAAAATATGTTGATGAAAAATAAGCACATTGCAGATTCATCAGATTAATTGAAGCCACACGAAAAACCCATTTACCCAAACCAAGCATGATTAAGAAATAGGAAATATAGCACTTGTATATGTTTCTTATGTATTAAGTGCAGCCAAATTCGATTTATTCCTCACATGCACAAAAAGACAAAATTCTACCCATGACAATTGGACATCATATTGCAGAATTGAACCAAGTAGTTAACTAAACACCACAATAAATGAACTAAACATTAACTGAGCACCACATTGCACAATATAACATACTCCTAATAGAAGATCAGAGAGTTAACCAAACAGTTAACTATATCCAATTGTAGCAATTCTATTTGTTTATCATGTATTTACTATAGCCAAATTCAATTTATTCCTTACATAGTATACAATAACACAAAGCATCCACAATTTTGTAAAGATAAATTTGATTTATTTCTCACATGGGAGACAATACAAAATTGCAGCCTGAAGAATTGAACATCACATTTGCAAAATTGAACCAAACAGTTGACTGAAGACGACAACTAATTAACAAAACAGTTAATAAGTGAGCACCACACTGCACGACATATTGAACATATACACTAGAGCAACAGATTGCATGGTGAAATTAGATAGCACAATTCACTAGAATTTATGAAGGAAAGGCAGGAGTAGCACACGCAACGGGTAAACCGAGCATGCTTAACCAGTGCAGCTAGCAATTGGCAAGGTGCTCCTTCAATATCTAGGGGTCGGCACGAATGGAAGCCATCACGACCTCATCCGCGCGTGCGGCCGTGGTTTGCTTCTCCGCTGCCAAATGCTCCTTGAGGTCCTGGCTATACTGTGTGCACCATGGCTTAGGCCGGTGCTTTTTTGGTGGAGGGGTCGGTGATTTGGGTGGAACGTGTCGCGCTCGCGCCGGCGGTCGGGGCATATGGGATGTGGAAGGAGGAGGAGGACAGGGGTCGGGTGTGGATTACCTACCTGGATAGAGGAGGCCGAGCAGCATGAAGATGGGTTGCCGGCGAGGAGGCGGCGGCGTTGCAAGCAAGGAGTGAAGGTTTCAACTTGGAAAGGAAGGCGGAAAGAGGGTAAATGTGGCTTTTGGTAGGGGGGGGGAGGTAGATATTTCCGCGAAAGCCGAAAATTTGGAATCGCTTCAGCCAAAAAACTGGCGCGCAAAGTGTCATCAGACACGGTCCCTTATTCAGAACTGTGTATGATATGTGGACATCACAAACGATTCAGATAGCTTAACCCATGTGTGATGAGTTTGAACATCAAAAGTTTTGGTTCGAATTTCCATGGTTACAGTGGTCATCCACATAATTGTATAATTTGGGTACACAAAGGAGACTACAGCACACCCACACTTCTTAATCGAGCAAGTTCAGCAATTAAATAGAGCTAGCTGACCTAAACATTAGTCTAACAAATTAAAGACTGTCGCTCTTAATTAAACAAAACAAAGAGTACTACTATGGCTGGTGCTCGTCGATCTCCGCCGCCGCCTCTATGTCCAGCTCGCGCCCGACGGTCTCCTGGGGAAGGGGCTCCATGGCATCCATCGCACCGTACTCGGCAAGCATCTCGCCATCCGCATCCGCCATCTCTTTGGAAAAGACCGCCATGAGCTGGGCGTGGGCGGACGTGATCTGGGCATGGACAGGCTCCGTCTTTGCAAGGTATGCGGCGGAGGAACGGACGGCTGCTCGAACGCTCTCGACAATTACCATCTCTTCGGATGTGGGTTGCCGACCATTGTCGGAGAAGCTTCATTCGATTTGTGAAGTGACCGCCATGAGCTAGGCGTGGGAGGCCTTGACATGGTCGTGGGCGGCCTCCATTAGGGCTAAGGCCGCCGCTGCGGAACGGACAGCTGTTGTGCCGCTCTCGCCAGTTGTTATCACTGAGGCAGATGTTGCTGCCACCACCTGAGAAGCAACAGCGACCGTTTGGGCTGCCTTTGCCACCCAGACGCAAATTGCGGCCGCGCTCGTGCACCTTGTTAGCATGCGCATGGCGGCTGCGGCCGCACTCTCGCCGAAGTGGGCCACCGAAGTTGCCCTCACGACGCGGGTCCACGTGCCCATCTTTCACCGGCGACGATTGAATAGTGAAAATGATATTTGGGGAGCGAGCTAGTGTGCTTGAGACGCCGGCTATGGACTGTAGCCAACGCACCTTCTCGCGTAAGCCATAGGCGTACTATACACCGACGGTGCTCCAAGATATTTTGTACTATATCTCACACGGTTGCTGATAATAAACTGTGTGCGATCTACTTGATTTTTCATCTTGATTTGAATTACATAATGGGGTCATAGCGGCAATGGACGTTTTTTGAATTGCTAGACCTTTTATCTGGAGTGAACATGCAACTATATGTGTGTCGTAAAAGAATTGGAATTATTCAGGGTTCGTTTGAACATTTTATACATTAAAATGGTTTTCTAGGCATTTCAGGTGAATAATTCAAATTTGAACTACATGCACATGCTCGAGTGCATATAAATTGGTTGAAATATCAAATATGTGTCCTTGGGTGCATGCTTAGGTCCCATGCAAGAAATGGGAATGAATTTCAAACACCAGGGCACCATTGATTGCCGGCAAAACATTGAGATGCCTGGTTTTTAAATTCTAGTAAATCCAAAACTCATCTGAAATTCATGAAACTTGGCATGCTATCATGGAGCGGCATCAACATGCCGTGGTACAAATTTTGTCCCATTTGGGGCAAGGTTTCGGTATATACTTCTCACAAACCGGAGCTTCTCACAACAAGCATGATGGTTTTCGGTAGGGGACATCCCACCTTTGGGGACAAAACGATATCCATTGCCTCTTATTGCTTTCAATTTTTTTTCTCGTGTCAACATAAAACAACAGGAGTGTTGTGTGAATTTTTGTCATTTTTCAGGGTTCGTTTGGACATTTTATGCATTAACTGAGTTTTCAATGCATTTTATGTGCATAATTCAAATTTGAACTACATGCACATGCTCCAGTGCATATAAATTGGTTGAAAAATCAAATTTGTGTCCTTGGGTGCATGCTTAGGTCCCATGCAAGAAATGGGAATGAATTTCAAACACCGGTGCACCGCGGATTGCCGGCAAAACATTGAGATACCTAGTTTTTAAATTCTAGTAAATCCAAAACACATCTGAAATCCATGAAACTTGGCATGCTATCATGGAGCGGCATCAACAGTCCGTGGTACAAATTTAGTCCCATTTGGGGCAGGTTTGGGTATATGCTTCTCACAATCTGGAGCTTCTCACAACAAGCATGATGGTTTTCGGTAGGGAACGTCCCACCTTTGGGGACGAAACGACATCCTTTGCCTCTTATTGCTTTCAATTTTTTTTCTCGTGTCAACATAGAACAACATGAGTGTTGTGTGATTTTTTGTGATTTTTTGGGGTTTGTTTGGACATTTTTATGCATTAACTGAGTTTCCCATGCATTTATGTGCATAATTCAAATTTGAACTAAATGCACATGCTCCAGTGCATATAAATTGGTTGAAAAATGAAATATGTGTCCTTGGGTGCATGCTTAGGTCCCATGCAAGAAATGGAATGAATTTCAAACACCGAGGCGCCGTTGATTGCCGGCAAAACATTGAGATGCCTGGTTTTTAAATTCTAGTAAATCCAAAACTCGTCTGAAACTGATGAAACTTGCCAAGCTATCACGGAGCGGCATCAACATGCCTTGGTACAAATTTTGTACCATTCGGGGCAGGTTTGTGTATATGCTTCTCACAAACCGGAGCTTCTCACAACAAGCATGATGGTTTTCGGTAGGGAACGTCCCACCTTTGGGGACAAAACGATATCCATTGCCACTTATTGCTTTCAATTTTTTTTCGTGTCAACATAGAACAACAGGAGTGTTGTGTGAATTTTTGTGATTTTTCGGGGTTTGTTTTGACATTTTTATGCATTAACTGAGTTTTCAACGCATTTATGTGCATAATTCAAATTTTAAGTACATGCAAATGCTCTAGTGCATATAAATTGGTTGAAAAATCAAATATGTGTCCTTGGGTGCATTCTTAGGTCCCATGCAAGAAATAGGAATGAATTTCAAACACCAGGGCACTGTTGATTGCCGGCAAAACATTGAAATGCCTGGTTTTTAAATTCTAGTAAATCCAAAACTCGTTTGAAATTCATGAAACTTGGCATGCTATCATGGAGTGGCATTAACATGTCGTGGTACAAATTTTCTCCCATTTGGGGTAGGTTTGGGTATATGCTTCTCACAAACCGGAGCTTCTCACAACAAGCATGATGGTTTTCGCCTTTTCGGTAGGGAATGTCCCACCTTTGGGGACAAAACGATATCCATTGCCTCTTATTGCTTTCAAATTTTTTTCTCGTGTCAACATAGAACAACAGGAGTGTTGTGTGAATTTTTGTGATTTTTCGGGGTTCGTTTGGAAATTTTTATGCATTAACTAAGTTTTCAATGCATTTATGTGCATAATTCAAATTTAAACTACATGCACATTCTCCAGTGCATATAAATTGGTTGAAAAATAAAATATGTGTCTTTGGGTGCATGCTTAGGGCCCATGCAAGAAATGGGAATGAATTTCAAACACTAAGGCACCATTGATTGCCGGTAAAACATTGAGATGCCTGGTTTTTAAAATCTAGTAAATCCAAAACTCGTCTCAAATTGATGAAACTTGGCATCCTATCATGGAGCGGAATCAACATGTGGTGGTACAAATTTTGTACCATTTGGGGCAGGTTTGGGTATATGCTTCTCACAATCCGGAGCTTCTCACAACAAGCGTGATGGTTTTCGGTAGGTAACGTCCCACCTTTGGGGACGAAACGATATCCATTGCCACTTATTGCTTCCAAATTTTTTTTTCGTGTCAACATAGAACAATAGGAGTGTTGTGTGGATTTTTGTGATTTTTCGGGGTTCGTTTGGACATTTTTATGCATTAACTGAGTTTTGAATGCATTTATGTGCATAACTCAAATTTGAAGTACTGCATATAAATTGGTTGAAAAATCAAATATGTGTCCTTGGGTGCATGCTTAGGTCCCATGCAAGAAATGGGAATGAATTTCAAAGACTAGGGCACCATTGATATCTGGCAAAACATTGAGATGCCTGGTTTTTAAATTCTAGTAAATCCAAAACTCATTGGAAATTCATGAAACTAGGCATGCTATCATGGAGCAGCATCAACATGTCGTGGTACAAATTTTGTTCCATTTGGGGCAGGTTTGGGTATATGCTTCTCACAAATCGGAGCTTCTCACAACAAGCATGATGGTTTTCGCCTTTTCGGTAGGGAACGTCCCACCTTTGGGGACAAAACGATATCCATTGCCTCTTATTGCTTTCAATTTTTTTTCTCATGTCAACATAGAACAACAGGAGTGGTGTGTGATTTTTTGTGATTTTTCGGGGTTCGTTTGGACATTTTTATGCATTAACTAAGTTTTCAATGCATTTATGTGCGTACTTTAAATTTGAAATACATGCACATGCTCCGGTGCATATAAATTGGTTGAAGAAACAAATATGTGTCCTTCGGTGCATTCTTAGGTCCCATGCAAGAAACGGGAATGAATTTCAAACACTAGGGCACCATTGATTGCCGGCAAAACATTGAGATGCCTGGTTTTTAAATTCTAGTAAATCCAAAACTCGTCTGGAAACTTGGCATGCTATCATGGAGCGGCATCAACATGCCGTGGTAGAAAATTTGTACCATTTGGGGCAAGTTTGGGTATATGATTCTCACAATCCGGAGCTTCTCACAACAAGCATGATGGTTTTTGGTAGGGAACGTCCCACCTTTGGGGACAAAACGATATTCATTGCCACTTATTTCTTTCAAAAAAATTCTCGTGTCAACATAGAAGAACCGGAGTGTTTTGTGATTTTTTGTGATTTTTCGGGGTTTGTTTCGACATTTTTATGCATTACGTGAGTTTTCAATGCATTTATGAGCATAATTCAAATTTGAACTACATGCACATGCTCCAGTGCATATAAATTGGTTGAAAAATCAAATATGTGTCCTTGGGTGCATGCTTAGGTCCCATGCAATAAATGGGAATGAATTTCAAACACCAGGGCACCGTTGATTGCCGGCAAAACATTGAGATGCCTGGTTTTTCATTCTAGTAAATCCAAAACTTGTCTGAAATTCATGAAACTAGGCATGCTATCATGGAGCGGCATCAACATGCCGTGGTACAAATTTTGTCCCATTTGGGGCAGGTTTGGGTATATGCTTCTCACAAACCGGAGCTTCTCACAACATGCATGATGGTTTTCGCCTTTTCGGTAGGGAACGTCCCTCCTTTGGGGACGAAACGATATCCATTGGCTCTTATTGCTTCAATTTTTTTCCCGTGTCAGCATAGAACAACAGTAGTGTTGTGTGAATTTTTGTGAGTTTTCGGGGTTCGTTTGGACATCTTTATGCATTAAGTGAGTTTTCAATGTATTTATGTGCATAATTCAAATTTGAACTACATGCACATGCTCCTGTGCATATAAATTGGTTGAAAAATCAAATATGTGTCCTTGGGTGCATGCTTAGGTCCCATGCAAGAAATGGGAATGAATTTCAAACACTAGGGCACCATTGAGTGCCGGCAAAACATTAAGATGCCTGGTTTTTAAATTCTAGTAAATCCAAAACTCGTCTGAAATTGATGAAACTTGGCATGCTATCATGGAGCGGCATCAACATGGCGTGGTACAAATTTTGTACCATTTGGGGCAGGTTTGGGTATATGCTTATCACAAATCGGAGCTTCTCACAACAAGCATGATGGTTTTCGGTAGGGAACGTCCCAACTTTGGGGACGAAACGATATCCATTGCCACTAATTGCTTTCAAATATTTTTTCTCGTGTCAACATAGAGCAACAGGAGTGTTGTGTGAATTTTTGTGATTTTTCGGGGTTCATTTGGACATTTTTATGCATTAACTGAGTTTTCAATGCATTTATGTGTATGATTCAAATTTAAACTACATGCACATTCTCCAGTGCATATAAATTGGTTGAAAAATCAAATATGTGTCTTTGGGTGCATGCTTAGGTCCCATGCAAGAAATGGGAATGGATTTCAAACACTAAGGCACCATTGATTGCCGGTAAAACATTGAGATGCATGGTTTTTAAAATCTAGTAAATCCAAAACTCGTCTCAAATTGATGAAACTTGGCATCCTATCATGGAGCGGCATCAACATGTCGTGGTACAAATTTTGGCCCATCATCGACCCCTACTACGCGAAGATAAAGCAAGAGAGCAATAAGGACAAGAACGCCTGGCACAGTGTGTGGCATAAGAGACTGGATGAAGAACATGACAAGGTCACGGCCATGGACGCGTACACAAGCTACGAGATGTACAGGCGGTCGTTGACATGAGGAACTGTCTTATTCCTGACCCAGACGAGGGATCGAGCCACATAGCAGTGGCGGGAGCGTCACAAGAAGTAGATGACTAGACGATTGTTTCCCCTACTTCAGAATGCATGCAATTGTTTATTGAGGTGTGTGTGAATGATCTTTATAGTCACTTATGTAATTTGATGTTTATTTCAGTTATATATATATATATATACATGTTATTCTACTGTATACAAAGCAATTCACACGGCTTATTAGCAGCAATCGTTTGTGTTATTATTGTTCTTCGCACACATTTCAGATTATGGACCCGTTTGCCGCGTATCACACACATCTTATTCAATTGAACCGTTTCCATTGTGTTGCCTAATCACACACAGTTCATCCCAGTGAACCGTATGCTGTATACCGCACACGCCTTCATCTGGCCGCCCGTTTCTTTTGTGCCTCCTCATCCCAAACAGTTAATTGAGCTGAACCGTATGCCCTGCATCGCACACGCAACTAAATTCTGAACCATGTTTGATGCATCTGTCATCGCAAATGTTTTGCACCTTTTTGACGGGTTTTTTACACCATCGTTTGCGATTATGGCATCGCACACAGTTTCGTCAAAGGGTCTCTGATCGTAGTGCCGCGTTTGGACCATCCTGCAATAGTGATAGGTGCTAGCGTGAGTGCTATTCCTTATTCCTTATATCAAGAAATTATGAATGACATAGCACCCGCAGAGATAGAAGACATAGATGTTACTATTAAAATTGCTAATAGAGATACTATATCACCAATTGGGATTGTTAGAGATGTTGAAGTCTTGTGTGGGAAAATAAAATACACTACTGATTTTCTTGTTCTTGGTTCCCAACAAGATGACTTTTGTCCCATTATCTTTGGTAGACCTTTCTTGAACACCGTTAATGCTAAAATTGATTGTGAGAAACAAACTGTCGGTGTTAGCTTTGGTGATGAGTCTCATGAGTTTAATTTTTCTAATTTTAGTAGAAAGCTTCATGAAAAGTAATTGCCTAGTAAGGATGAAACAATTGGTCTTGCTTCTATTGATGTGCCTCCTACTGATCCTCTAGAACAATATCTGCTAGACCATGAAAATGATTTACGTATGCATGAAAGAAATGAAATAGATAAAATCTCTTTGAACAATGTCCTTTGCTTAAACACAATTTTCCTAATGGAACTCTATGAGGTCCTCCTCCACGTAAAGGTGATCCTATGTTTGAATTAAAACAATTACCAGACACTTTGAAATATGCTTATCTGGATGAAAAGAAGATATATCATGTTATTATTAGTGCTAACCTTTTAGAACATGAAGAAGAAAGACTACTGAAAGTTCTAAGGAAGCACCAAGCTGCTATTGGATATACTCTTGATGATTTAAAGGGCATTAGTCCCACTCTATGTTAGCACAAGATTAATATGGAACCTGATGCTAAACCCGTTGTTGATCACCAACATCGATTAATACGAAAATGAAGGAAGTGGTAAGAACGGAAATATTGAAACTTCTGGAAGCAGGTATAATCTATCCTATAACTGATAGTAGATGGGTAAGTCCTGTTCATTGTGTCCCTAAGAAAGGAGGTATCTGCTACCTCTTGAGCACTACATTGGTTTTCCCTTGAAGAGGAAAGGGTGATGCAGGAAAGTAGCATAAGTATTTCCCTCAGTTTTTGAGAACCAAGGTATCAATCCAGTAGGAGGCCACGCTCAAGTCCCTTGTACCTACACAAACAAATAAGAACCTTGCAACCAACGCAATAAAGGGGTTGTCAATCCCTTCACGGCCACTTACAAAAGTGAGATCTGATAGCGAAGATAAGATAATATTTTTGGTATTTTTATGATAAAGACTAAAAGTAAAGAAAGCAAAATAAACGGCACAAGAAATAGCTTGTTGACGGAAGATTAATATGATGGAAAATACACCCGGGGGCATAGGTTTCACTAGTGGCTTATCTCAAGATAGCATAACTATTACGGTGGGTAAACAAATTACCGTCGAGCAATTGATAGAATTCAGCATAGTTATGAGAATATCTAGGTATGATCATGTATATAGGCATCACGTCTGTGACAAGTAGACCGACTCCTGCCTGCATCTACTACTATTACTCCACACATCGACCGCTATCCAGCATGCATCTAGAGTATTCAGTTCATAAGAACGGAGTAACGCTTTAAGCAAGATGACATGATGTAGAGGGATAAACACATGCAATATGATATAAACCCCATCTTTTTATCCTCGATGGCAACAATACAATACGTGTCGTTTCCCCTACTGTCACTGGGATCGAGCACCGCAAGATTGAAACAAAGCTAAGCACTTCTCCCATTGCAAGAAAGATCAATCTAGTAGGCCAAACCAAACTGATAATTCAAAGAGACTTGCAAATATAACCAATCATGCATAAAAGAATTCAGAGAAGATTCAAATATTGTTCATAGATAATCTTGGTCATAAACCCACAATTCATTGGATCTCGACAAAGACACCGCAAAAGAAGATAACATCGAATAGAACTCCAAGAGAATCAAGGAGAACTTTGTATTGAGATCCAAAGAGAGATAAGAAGCCATCTAGCTAATAACTATGGACCCAAAGGTCTGAGGTAAACTACTCACACGTCATCGGAGAGGCTATGGTGTTGATGTAGAAGCCCTCCGTGATCAATGCCCCCTCCGGTGGAGCGCCGGAAAAGGCCCCAAGATGGGATCTCACGGGTACAGAAGGTTGCGACGGTGGAATTAGGTTTTCGTGGTGCTCCCGATGGTTTGGGGGTACGTAGGTATATATAGGAGGAAGAAGCAGGTCGGTGGAGCCACGAGGGGCCCATGAGGGTGGAGGGCGCGCCCAGGGGGGTAGGTGCACCCCCTGCCTCGTGGCCTCCTTGTTGATTGCTTGACGTCCACTCCAAGTCCTCTAGATCACGTTTGTTCCAAAAATCACGCTCCCGAAGGTTTCATTCCATTTGGACTCCATTTGATATTCTTTTTCTGCGGAACACTGAAATAGGCAAAAAAACAGCAATTTGGGTTGGGCCTCCAGTTAATAGGTTACTCCCAAAAATAGTATAAAAGTGTATAAATAAGCCCATTAAACATCCAAAACAGAATATATAATAGCATGGAACAATAAAAAATTATAGATACGTTGGAGACGTATCAAGCATCCCCAAGCTTAATTCCTACTCGTCCTCGAGTAGGTAAATGATAAAAACAGAATGTTTGATGTGGAATGCTTCTTAGCATAATTTTCAATGTAATTCTTTTTACTGTGGCATGAATATTTAGATCCGAAAGATTCAAGATAAAATTTTAATGTTGACATAAAAACAATAATACTTCAAACATGCTAACCAAGCAATTATGTCTTATCAAAATGACATAGCCAAAGAAAGCTTATCCCTACAAAATCATATAGTTAGGCTATGTTTCAATTTCGTCACACAAAACGTTCTCATCATGCACAACCCCGATGACAAGCCGAGCAATTGGTTCATACTTTTTAATGTGCTTCAGCCTTTTCAACCCTTACGCAATACATGAGCTCAAGCCATGGATATAGCACTAAGGGTGGAATAAAGTATAATGATGGGGGTTATGAGAAGACAAAAAGGTAGAAAGTCTCACATTGACGTGGCTAATCAATAGGCTATGGAGATGCCCATCAATTGATGTCAATTAGAGGAGTAGGGATTGCCATGCAACGGATGCACTAGAGCTATAAGTATATGAAAGCTCAACAGAAGAAACTAAGTGGGTGTGCATCCAACTTGCTTTCTCACGAAGACCTAGTGCGTTTTGAGGAAGCCCATCATTGGAATATACAAGCCAAGTTCTATAATGAAAAATTCTCACTAGTATATGAAAGTGACAACATAGGAGACTCTCTATCATGAAGATCACGGTGCTACTTTGAAGCACAAGTGTGGAAAAAGGATAGTAACATTGTCCCTTCTCTCTTTTCTCTCATTTTTTTCTTTTTCTTTTTCTTGGGCCTTCTCTTTTTTTGGCCTCTTTTTTTAGTCCAGAATCTCATCCCGACTTGTGGGGGAATCATAGTATCCATCATCCTTTCCTAACATGGGACAATGCTCTAATAATGATGATCATCACACTTTTATTACTTACAACTCAAGAATTACAACTCAATACTTAGAACAAAATATGACTCTATGTGAATGCCTCCGTTGGTGTACCGGGATATGCAATGAATCAAGAGTGACATGTATGAAAAATTATGAATGGTGGCTTTGCCACAAATAAGATGTCAACTACACGATGGCTGTTTTGAGGAAGGTATATGGTGGGTTTAAGGTACTGGTGAAAGTTGCGCGATACTAGAGAGGCTAGCAATGGTGGAAGGGCGATAGTGCGTATAATCCATGGACTCAACATTAGTCATAAAGAACTCACATACTTATTGCAAAAATCTATTAGTTATCAAAACAAAGTATTACACGCATTCTCCTAGGGGGATAGATTGGTAGGAAAGGACCATCGCTCGTCCACGACCGCCACTCATAAGGAAGACAATCAATAAATAAATCATGCTCCGACTTCATCACATAATGGTTCACCATATGTGCATGCTATGGGAATCACAAACTTCAACACAAGTATTTCTCAAATTCACAACTACTCAACTAGCATGACTCTAATATCACCATCTCCATATCTCAAAACAATTATCAAGTATCAAACTTCTCATAGTATACAATGCACTTCTATGAAAGTTTTTATATTAAAGCAAATTTCCATGTTGTTCTAAAGGACTCTCAAAATAATATAAGTGAAGCATGAGAGATCAATTATTTCTATAAAATAAAACCATCGCCGTGCTCTAAAAGATATAAGTGAAGCACTAGAGCAAAAACTATATAGCTCAAAAGATATAAGTGAAGCACATAGAGTATTCTCATAAATTTCAAATCATGTGAGTCTCTCTCAAAAGGTGTGTACAGTAAGGATGATTGTGATAAACTAAAAAACAAAGACTCAAATCATACAAGAAGCTCCAAGCAAAACACATATCATGTGGTGAATAAAAATATAGCTCCAAGTAAAGTTACCGATAGACGAAGACGACAGAGGGGATGCCTTCTGGGGCATCCCCAAGCTTAGGATTTTTGGTGTCCTTGAATTTTACCTTGGGGTGCCATGGGAATCCCCAATATTAGGATCTTGCCACTCCTTGTTCCATAATCCATCAAATCTTTACCCAAAACTTGAAAACTTCACAACACAAAACTCAAAATAGAAAATCTCGTGAGCTCCGTTAGCGAAAGAAAACAAACCACCACATCAAGGTACTGTAATGAACTCATTATTTATTTATATTGGTGTTAAACCTACTGTATTCCAACTTTTCTATGGTTCATAAACTCTATTACTAGCCATAGATTCATCAAAATAAGCAAACAACACACGGAAAACAGAATCTGTAAAAAACAGAATAGTCTGTAGTAATCTGTAGGTTTAGAATACTTCTGAACCCCAAAAATTCTAAAATAAATTGCTGCACATGGGGAATTTATCTATTAATCATATGAAAAAGAATTAAATAAATATCACTCTCCAATAAAAAAATGGCAGCAATTCTAGCAAGCGCTAAAGTTTCTGTTTTTTTACAGCAAGATCGCAAAGACTTTCCCCAAGTCTTCCCAAAGGTTCTACTTAGCACAAACACTAATTAAAAGCATAAAACCACATATAAACATAGTATAGATGAATTATTTATTACTAAACAGAATCAAAAATCAAGAAACAAAAATAAAATTGGGTTGCCTCCCAACAAGCGCTATCGTTTAACGCCCCTAGCTAGGCATAAAAGCGAGGATAAATCTAGGTATTGCCATCTTTGGTAGGCAATCCATAGGTGGATCTCATAATATATTCATATGGTAATTTAATTTTATTTATAGGGAAGTGTTCCATGCCTTTCCTTAACGGAAATTGGAATCTAATATTCCCTTCCGTCATATCAATGATTGCACCAATCGTTCTAAGGAAAGGTCTACCAAGAATAATAGGACATGAAGGATTGCAATCTATATCAAGAACAATGAAATCTACGGGCACATAATTCCTATTTGCAACAATAAGAACATCATTAATTCTTCCCATAGGTTTCTTAATGGTGGAATCCACAAGGCGCAAGTTTAAAGAACAATCATCAAATTCACGGAAACCTAGCAAATCACAAAAAGTTTTTGGGATCGTGGAAACACTAGCACCCAAATCACACAAAGCATAGCATTCATGATCTTTAATTTTAATTGTAGGTTCCCATTCATCATAAAGTTTTCTAGGGATAGAAACTTCCAACTCAAGTTTTTATTCATTAGATTGCATCAAAGCATCAATGATGTGTTTAGTAAAAGCTTTATTTTGACTATAAGCATGAGGAGAATTTAGCACGGATTGCAACAAGGAAATACAATCTATCAAAGAGCAATTATCATAATTAAATTACTTGAAATCCAAGGTAGTGGGTTCATTGCTATCTAAAGTTTCAACCTCTTCAATCCCAAGAATTTTAGCATCAAGATCTAAAAACTTCGAATTTTTGGGACGCCTTCTAACTAAAGTTGAATCATCTCCAGTCCCATCATTATCAAGATTCATATTGCAAAACAAAGATTTAATAGGGGACATATCAATAACTTCTAGATCTTCATCTTTATTCTCATAAAAACTAGAAGAACATGCCTTCACAAAGCAATCTTTCTTAGCACGCATCCTAGCGGTTCTTTCCTTGCATTCATCAATGGAAATTCTCATGGCTTTGAGAGACTCATTGATATCATGCTTAGGTGGAATCGATCTAAGTTTCAAAGAATCAACATCAAGAGAAATTCTATCCACGTTCCTAGCCAATTCATCAATCTTAGGCAATTTTTCTTCAAGCAAAGCATTGAAATTCTTTTGAGAAATCACAAATTCTTTAACACTAGTCTCAAAATCAGAGGGCATCTTATTAAAATTTCCATAAGAGTTGTTGTAGGAATTACCATAATTATTAGAGGAATTATTAGGGAACGGCCTAGGATTAGAGTTTCCTCTATACACATTGTTACCAAAATTATTCCTACCAGCAAAATTCACATCCATAGATTCATTATTATTCTCAATCAAAGTAGACAAAGGCATATCATTAGGATCAGAAGAAACACTCTTATTAGCAAACAATTTCATAAGTTCATCCATCTTTCCACTCAAAACATTAATTTCTTCAATCGCATGAACCTTTTTACTAGTAGATCTTTCAGTGTGCCTGTCGGTGTCAAAATCGGTGGATCTCGGGTAGGGGGTCTCGAACTGTGCGTCTAGGCCAGATGGTAACAGGAGGCAGGGGACACGAAGTTTTACCTATGTTCGGGCCCTCTCGATGGAGGTAAAACCCTACGTCCTGCTTGATTAGTATTGATGGTATGGGTATTACAAGAGTTGATCTACCACGAGATCAGAGAGGCTAAACCCTAGAAGCTAGCCTATGGTATGATTGTTGATGCGTATGTTGTCCTACGGACTAAAACCCTCCGGTTTATATAGACACCGGAGAGGGTTAGTGTTACATAGAGTCGGTTACAATGGTAGGAGATCTGATCATCTGTATCTTCAAGCTTGCCTTCCACGCCAAGGAAAGTCCCTTCCGGATGCGGGACGGAGTCTTCAATCTTGCATCTTCATAGCCCGGGAGTCCGGCAGAAGGTATAGTTCGGCTATCCGAACACCCCCTAATCTAGGACTCCCTCAGTAGCCCCTGAACCAGGCTTCAATGATGACGGGTCCGGCGCGCAAATTGTCTTCGGCATTGCAAGGCGGGTTCCTCCTCCAAGTACTTCATAGAAGATTTTGAACACAAAGATAGTGTCCGGCTCTGTAAAATAAGTTTCCACATATTGCCATAGAGAGAATAATAATATTACCACAAATCTAATCTGCTGACGTATTCCGTGGTGCGACACGCCACAGCCAAGCCTTTATCCGAGTCGTTCAATTACCCACCTCAGCGTGTCATGCGAGGTGGTTTCCTTGGCATGTCTTGTTAAAGCAGAGATCGTGTCCCCTTATTACGGGATTCTCATCAACAGGGTGTGGGTAACCCAACCGCTTCTAGGACTCCTAGATCATAGGCAAGTCCAAACGGACACGGGGAGGACGCTTGATATCCACCCTTCTTTATAAAGGGGCAAAGCTTCTACTTTTCCCGCCCGTGCTCAATCGAATCCTTCCCCCACCTCAAGCTCAAATGCCCGAAGCTCAGGTCAGGTGCTCCGAACCCTCAGTCATGTTCGGATCCAGCCTTCAAGGCCGATGGATGCCCTCCTCTGTCTCGGAAGAGGACATCAAAAAGTTGAGAGAGGCCAGGTATCTGACCGCCGAAATATCGCATCGGCTGCCTCCCCGGGGGCAGGCCGTCCCCTCTCCCAAACCCAACGAGTGCGTCGTGTTCGTCCCCCACTTCCTCCGAGGTCTAGTTTTTGCACTGGATCCTTTCGTCAGGGGCTTGATGTTTTATTATGGGCTAGACTTCCATGATCTAGCTCCGGACTCCTTCCTGCATATCACGACTTTTGTTGTCGTATGTGAGGCCTTCCTCCGGGTTACCCCCACTTTGGTTTATGGCTCAAGACCTTTGAAGTAAAGCCGAAGATGATCGAGGGGCAACATGCAGAGTGTGGAGGCGCCTCAATACGCAATATGGCAGGAGCTCCGTGGCCCAAAGGTTCCATCCCAGAGGTGTCTGCATTGTGGCAACAGGAGTGGTTCTACATCACGACTCTTAGAAGTGCCAAGTGGGCGGCCGCCACCGTTTTTCGCTCGGGCCCTCTGCCACAACTGATGTCATGGATCAGCAGAGGACTGAGCTGGGGTCCAGCCAAGGACGTGCCTTTATTACAAAGCCGCATTCGAGATCTCTTTGATGAAGACCTCAGTTTGGTCATGGTAATACAAGTTATGCTGGTCCGTCAAGTCCAGCCTTGCAAATGTCGGCCCCTTCGCTTGTGGGAGTTCAATCCCGAGGGTTCGCGTGCCATCCAAAATTTTCTCAGCCTGACGCACGAGGATATGTATAAGTCATTCTTCGGACCTCAAGTAGAGTGTCCGAAAATCACCGAGGACGTGGGCCTGAATAGTAACCGCGCCGCCGAACAGGTAAGGAATCTTCCGGCCGAACATATTATCTCTCCTTTGTTACGAAGTTATTTATGAGAGTTTGCCTTTTCGACCAGGGCTGGCTAACAAAGGCGAAGTTGATTCGGTGTTCGGCCCCCCTCCCTGAGGGTTTGGAGAATCCGGTATTGGAAAAGATGCTCCAGGCCGCACCCTGCCCAGATCCCTTGAAGGAAGACACTGTGGAGGATAATGCGGGCGGACGCGGGCCCCCAACGCTGCCTATTCTAACCGAGGGAGCGAGCGTCTCCGTGAAGGAAGACGACCGGAAAAGGAAAAGGACCGCGCCCGGGAATTCGGAAGCCGAAGCTTCCAAACTGGAGAAGAAATCTTCCGCCGGGGGCCCTACCTTGGGGGGCGCTGCTGCCGCACAAAGTCCACGGGGGGATCAATTCTCCTGGGAGTCGTAAGTGACCCGAAAACTTTAATAGTACAGATATGCCATCCCTTTTTTTCTGAGAAAATAACCACCGCATATTTTTGTGCAGTTCGGGCCTTAGCCCCTCTCAAATGAGCTCGTCTTCGGGGGATCTTCTTCCAGAGATGATGGAGAGTGAGACGCCTCCTCCGGACTCCTCCGCTCCGGAAGCGGGCGACCCTGAAGTGTCGTCGCGGAGGGCCTCTCCGAGTTCGGAGAGGCCAGAAGGTGATCCTATTGATCCCCGAGGCTCCCCGTGTCCGGCTCCCGAAGAGAGTAGACAAAAGAGTCCGGCGCTGTCTAGTGTGCGATCGGACATTCTGAGGGAGTTGGTGGGGCGAGCAGCCATCTCAGACGATCACCATGTGCTGATGAATATGGTGATGGAGAGGATATCGTCCGCCGAAAGCAGATTGCATGAAGATTTTATGAGTCTACTGACAGGCTTTGAGGTACGTGAAAAAGGAATGTGTAATAGTCCTGCACATGCTAGGTGTGCCCTATGTATATAGTAGCCCCTGAGACTCTGGTTGTCATTGGAAACAATGACGAACGGAGGATCATATTCCCAGGTAATAACCATACTGCCTTTATGTGCAGGAGATGGAAGCTCCGGTGGCCAGCCGGACGAGCCAGTTTGCCCGTTTAGAATGGCGGTTTTATGCGGCAGATGCCGACATCGAACTTGTTAACAGAAGGCTTGACGAGGCACAGGGTAAGTATCCTTGTCTGGTAAACGCCAAATAGGAAGAGTATGATGCCAGTGTTTTTAACATGTTATGACTGCAGATCTGCCACTGTTGAAGCCTTGCGGGAGGAACTTGCCCGAGCCAAGGAACAAGCAAGATTGGGTAATGCGGCTGCTTTGAAGGCGGCCGAAGAGTTGCGAGCCGAGAAGGCCGCACATGGCGAGAGCCAAAAGAAGATGGCCAATATGGCCATAGAATTAAAATCCGCCGTAGACCGTTGCCGGGCTCATGAAAAGGAAAACCAGGCGAAGGCATCGGACCTTGAGAAGGCTGCTATAACGGGAAAAGACCTCTGCTCTGCTATGAGGGCGAAGAAGGAGGAGCTGCGGGAAGCCGGGGATATTGTAGCCGGGAAGTCCTTTATGCTGCAGAGGAAGTACGGAGATCCACGGTATGCCCCTCTGGATCGGCTGTGGAGTTCGGAGGATGCGTATATGGATTTGGCGGCGAGCGCTGCCGATGCGGCCAAGTACTTCCAGAGTCATACGGACCGCGAAGTAGACCAGCTGTTTTGGAAGCAATTCCTTTCTCCCGAGCGTCCGCTTTCGTTGACGGACCAATTAGCCGAATGGGCCGAACTGAATAGGTTGTTCGGACTCTCCATGAGGTCTGTTGTGGATCAGCTATGGCCTGGAAGGTTAAAACCGAGCAGCTATTTCAGCTTGGTGCGGCAGGTCCTTGATGTGGTGTCGCGCATAAATGCGATGAAGAGGTCGGCGTGCATAGAAGGCGCATGGATGGCCTTTGCCCGTGCTAAAGCATACTGGGCAGAGATGGATGCTACCACTGTTGCAGCGCAGGATTCGTCCATAGGCCGAAGGGCTGCTGAGCACTACTTTGAGGAAGTACTTGAGGGTGCTCGTTTGATAGAGACCCAGTGCTCAAAAAATATTATGTTTGAGTGACATGTAATCTCATTGTAAGCGAAATGCTTTTATAAATTTTTATGAGGCTACTTTTATACTTTTGCCTGAAAGTAATGTGATGCCTCCTGGGCGGCCGTTTATGTATACATGAGTATAACCTGAAAGATTGCAGTCATCGGCTTCAACCCCCACGCATATAATGCGGAGGTGTTTGCAGAAACACGCGTTCACACTTCACCCAACGTCTTGGTCCTATTAAGGAGGTGATAGCGGAGCGAGCGAGGCTACCGGACTATAATGCTTTAACACTTTCACTTAGCCATAGGAGTTTGACAGTGGGGCTACTAGATAGCCCTTGGTGGCTCCGCACTCTCCCGATCCCGGGGTGCGTATATGCCTGGCCGGAAAGTGGCCCTTCATTAAGGCGGAGGAATTCTAACATTCCCATGAGTCGTTGAGTGGTTGACCAGTCTCGCGCTAGATCATGACAGTCAGTTTTCGGCTTTCTCTACTGAGGTGCTCGTCCGGATGAACCAGGGCACAATCGCAGTAGTTCTCCTAGTGCTACCTTAGCCGGTAAAGCGGAACATAAGGTACCAAAACGCAGGAGCCGGGCAAACCCAACATTTGACCAAAGACAATGATTCGGAGCTGATGCATATAGAGCCGAACTCACGACGCCGAACACTCCCTAAGGTATTCGGTCTTTGTGGTTTAACCGGGCCTGAAGAATGGCCTTTGTAAGAAGCCCCTTGTGTCCAGGTACATGCATTGTTCTGGCGTGGCCACATGCCAAGACGTCAGCATCCTACTCAACAGTGGATATGTATCAACAAGAGACAGTAAAAAAGGTTTACGCAGGGTCTTAATCTAAAAAGAATCCTTGGGTCGGGTCCCTGCTGCACGTCTGCGCCTATGTCTCCATTGTGCCGTCTCCTGGACAGGTGTAGCATGATGATCATCTGTAAAAGAGAGGAATTTAGGTGAAAAGGTTGTTGTACAAAAGGATAGTTTTCTAAAGAAACCATGTATAATTCAAATAAGAAGAAATCGCCACTCGTCTGCGTGCGTTGAGCCCCTTGTACTTTTGAAAGATAGGGGTGTGACCGTTTATTCGATATGAGTAGAGGCGCCGGACTTGATTAGTTGTGACTGAGGTCTTGATGACCTATTGGATGCTTTTGCTGGTCCGGGCGCCTTTATTGTGCGGCTGCCAAGGCAGCCTCACTCTCTTTGGCGCGCAGAGATCGCTTGATACTTCCGTGCACTGAAATGATGCCACAAGGACCGGGCATCTTGAGTGTTAGGGAGGCATAGTGTGGTATTGCATTAAAGCGAGTGAAAGCTTCGCGTCCGAGTAGTGCTTGATAGCCACTTTTAAACGGAGCGACGTGGAAAGTTAAATGCTCACGACGGAAGTTATCGGGGGAGCCGAATATAACTTGTAGTAGGAGGGAGCCCATACAACGAGCCCCTAGGCCTGGCGTTACTCCTTTAAAGGTAGTATTGCTATGGCGAATTTGTGTTGGGTCTAACCCCATCCCGCGGATTGTATCTTGATATATTAGATTTAGGCTACTGCCGCCATCCATCAAGACTCGTGTGAAGTGGTATCCGCCAATTACTGGGTCTAATACCAGGGCAGCCCATCCTGCATGCCGGGTACTTGATGCGTAATCGCGATGGTCGAAGGTGATCGGTTGGGACGACCAGTGGCGGGACTTCACGGTGACAGGCACCTAGGTATATTTTTCAGGGAGTGCCGCATTGTTTTTTCTCTTGATCACGTGTAACACGTTTACTGTTTTGACTTCGGGTGGAAATTTCTTTTGTCCCCCCTTGTCTTGCTTGGGAGGGTCGTCCTCGTCTTCACTTGGTGTATCCTCCCCCTTGTGTATGGCGTTAAGCTTGCCGGACTGCTTGAAGACCCAACATTCTCTGTGGGTATGATTAGCAGGTTTGCTAGGGGTACTATGGATCTGACATACTTGGTCCAGGATTTTGTTGAGGCTGGACAATTCATCCCTGGTGCCTTTGGAGGGCGGCTTTTGGTTTGACCGAGGGACTTTGAATCCGGCGTTTACTGCCGTGCCCTTCGTGCTGTCTTCTTTATTCCGGCGTTTGTTATTGCTGTTGCGCCGTGATTTCCCGTTTCCATCTCTAACTTCAGATGTACTGGGGTCGCTGGTGCTGCATCTGGCTAGCCAGCTATCCTCACCCACGCAAAAGCGGGTCATGAGGTTTGTTAATGCGGCCATCGTTCTCGGCTTGTTTTGGCCGAGGTGTCTGGCGAGCCATTCACCGCAGACGCTGTGCTTGAAAGCCGCTAAGGCTTCGGCGTCCGGACAGTAGACAATCTGGTTCTTTTTAGTAAGAAACCTATTCCAAAGCTTTCGGGCTGACTCTTCGGGCTATTGAGTTATGTGACTCAGGTCGTCTGCATTCGGAGGTGGGACATACGCCCCTTGAAAGTTTGCCCAAAAGGCGTCTTCGAGCTCTTCCCAACCTCCGATGGAGCTTTCGGGGAGGCCTTTGAGCCAGTGACGAGATGGCCCTTTGAGTTTGAGAGGTAAGTACTTGATGGCATGGAGATTATCCCCTCGAGCCATTTGTATATGGAGGATATAGTCCTCAATCCAGACCCCAGGGTCTGTTGTTCCGTCGTATGACTCTATGTTTACGGGCTTGAATCCCTCTGGGAATTCGTGGTCCAGCACCTCATCGGTGAAACATAGGGGTTGTGCGGCACCCCTGTAGCTGGGTGCACCGCGTTGTTCGGATGTTTGTTGTGTTGCATTGTATGCTGGGGCGCGCTTGCGTGGTCCATAGATGGATCTTGTTGCACCGTCCTTTGGGTGCAAGCCCTCGCATGGGTCGCGTGTTGTATTGTGAGCGGCGTTGCATGCCGTTCTGCAGTGGTAGAGGGGTCGTTTATCCGACCGGGTGGCTGCTTTGATATTAGGTTGTGGGGGGTCTAAGGCCTCCTCATCGAATTCGGGTAGCAGCTTCCGCTCTGGGTAGCTCTTGGAGGGGCGATTGTCGCCGTACCTTGCTACGGTGTTGAGTATCTTGCTCCATCTGAATTGGAGCGCGTCTTGCGCGGCCTTGAGCCTTTGCTTCTGCTTTTTAAGGCTCCTCGTGGTGGCAACGAGCCTTTTACGGGCATTCTGCTGCTCCGGGTGCCTGTCCGGCGTTATGTCGTCCGAACCATTATCCCTGATAGGATTTGTTTGTTCAGTTTGATTACCCGGATTGCCGTTGTTCGGCAGCGGTTCGCCCTGCTCCAGCGCTGGGTCTGTGTGATCGCTATTTCTGTCGAGGCGGGTTTTGGGGCGGCGCTTGCGTCGCTGCTTTGACTGCTTTTCGAGGGAACAATCCTTCGGTGCATCCCTCCGCTCCTCGTCGTCATCTTTTGGTGCGTCCACCATGTATACGTCGTATGACGAGGTGGCGCTCCAGGGCTCAATAGGCGCTGGTTCTTTATCATCTCCTTCATCGGCGTCCATACCGTCAATGTCGTCGGAGTCGAAGTCGAACATGTCGATTAAATCATCGATAGTGGCTACCAAGTGGGTGGTGGGTGGGCATTGAACTTCTCCATCGTCCGAATCCCAACCTTGCTGACCGTAGTCCGGCCAGGGCTCTCTTGATAGAGAGAGAGACTCCAGTGTCTTTAGAATATCGCCGAAGGGCGAGTGCTGAAAGATGTCCGCGGTAGTAAACTCCATGACCGGCGCCCAATGGGATCCGATTGGCAGGGGCGCGGGGGGTTCCGAGTCTGGAGAGGAGTCCGGCTCCTCGGAGTCACGAGTCTCGCGGAGTGCGGGGCTGGTGTTCGGCTCGATCGCCATTGGGATCTCAGCCCCTGAGGCGGCGTCCAACCGCCTGTCCTCGATCGGCGCGGCCGGCTCCGAACTAGGGGTCGGAGCTGACGCGGGTGCGGCCTCCAGGGCACTGCTCGGCGGCAGAGCTACATCATGCTCGTCGTGACAGTGCGGCGCGCTCGGCAGTGGTTCGAATCCGTCGGAGATCAAGTCCCCGCGGATGTCGGCCGTGTAGTTTAAACTTCCGAATCTGACCTGATGGCCAGGGGCGTAGCTTTCGATCTGCTCTAGATGTCCAAGTGAATCGGCCCGCAGTGCGAAGCCGCCAAAGACGAAGATCTGTCTGGGGAGGAAGGTCTCACCCTGGACTGCATCGCCATTGATGATCATAGGAGCCATCGGGCCTGACAGCGATGGCACAGAGGAACTCTCAATGAAAGCACCAATGTCGGTGTCAAAACCGGTGGATCTCGGGTAGGGGGTCCCGAACTGTGCGTCTAGGCCGGATGGTAACAGGAGGCAGGGGACACAAAATTTTACCCAGGTTCGGGCCCTCTCGATGGAGGTAAAACACTATGTCCTGCTTGATTAATATTGATGGTATGGGTATTACAAGAGTTGATCTACCACGAGATCAGAGAGGCTAAACCCTAGAAGCTAGCCTATGGTATGATTGTTGATGTGTATGTTGTCCTACGGACTAAAACCCTCCAGTTTATATAGACACCGGAGAGGGTTAGGGTTACATAGAGTCGGTTACAATGGTAGGAGATCTGATCATCCGTATCTTCAAGCTTGCCTTCCACGCCAAGGAAAGTCCCTTCTGGATGCGGGACGGAGTCTTCAATCTTGTATCTTCATGGCCCGGGAGTCCGGCAGAAGGTATAGTTCGGCTATCCGAACACCCCCTAATCCAGGACTCCCTCAGTGCCATTGAGAATAATTAACCATAATATTATCTAGGAGTTTAGTAGCTTCTCCTAAAGTGATTTCCATAAAAGTGCATCCCGCGGCCGAATCTAAAAGATTTCTAGAAGCAAAATTCAATCCGGCATAAAAAAATTGTATAATCATCCACAAATTCAAACCATGAGTAGGGCAATCACGTATCATTAATTTCATCTCTCCCAAGCTTGTGCAACATGTTCATGATAAAGTTGCTTAAAATCCATAATATCGTTTCTAAGAGAGATGATCTTAGCAGGAGGAAAATACTTAGAGATAAAAGCATCTTTGCACTTATTCCAAGAATCAATACTATTTTTTGGCAAAGACGAAAACCAAGTTTTAGCGCGATCTCTATGAGAAAACGGAAATAGCTTCAATTTAACAATATCATTATCCACATCTTTCTTCTTTTGCATATCACACAAATCAACAAAGCTATTTAGATGGGTAGCGACATCTTCACTAGGAATGTCGGCGAATTTATCTTTCATGACAAGATTCAACAAAGCAGCACTAATTTCACAAGATTCAGCTTCGGTAAGAGAAGCAATCGGGGTACTAAGAAAATCATTGTTGTTGGTATTGGTAAAGCACACAATTTAGTATTGTCTTGAGCCATCGTGACAAGAAAGCAATCCAACACACAAGCAAACAAGAAGCAAGAGAAAAAGAGGCGAACAGAAAAGAGGGCGAATAAAACGGCAAGGGTGAAGTGGTGGAGAGGAAAACGAGAGGCAAATGGCAAATAATGTAATGCGAGGGATAAGAGTTTGTGATGGGTACTTGGTATGTCTTGACTTGTGCGTAGACTCCCCGGAAATGGTGCAAGAAATCCTTCTTGCTACCTCTTGAGCACTGCATTGATTTTCCCTTGAAGAGGAAATGGTGATGCAGGAAAGTAGCATACGTATTTCCCTCAGTTTTTGAGAACCAATGTATCAATCTAGTAGGAGGCCACGCTCAAGTCCCTTGCACGTACACAAACAAATAAGAACCTTGCAACCAATGGATAAAGGGGTGGTCAATCCCTTCACGGCCACTTGCAAAAGTGAGATCTGATAGAGAAGATAAGATAATATTTTTGGTATTTTTTATGATAAATACTAAAAGTAAAGAAAGCAAAATAAATGACATAAGAAATAGCTTGTTGACGGGAGATTAATATGATGGAAAATAGACCCGGGGGCCATAGGTTTCACTAGTGGCTTCTCTCAAGATAGCATAAGTATTACGATGGGTAAACAAATTACTGTCGAGTAATTGATAGAATTCAGCATAGTTATGAGAATATCTAGGTATGATCATGTATATAGGCATCACATCCGTGACAAGTGACCGACTCCTGCCTGCATCTACTACTATTACTCCACACATCGACCGCTATCCAACATGCATCTAGAGTATTAAGTTCATAAGAACGGAGTAATGCTTTAAGCAAGATGACATAATGTAGAGGGATAAACTCATGCAATATGATATAAACCCCATCTTTTTATCCTCGATGGCAACAATACAATACATGTCGTTTCCCCTACTGTCACTGGGATCGAGCACCGCAAGATTGAACCCAAATCTAAGCACTTCTCCCATTGCAAGAAAGATCAATCTAGTAGGCCAAACCAAACTGGTAATTCAAAGAGACTTGCAAATATAACCAATCATACATAAAAGAATTCAGAGATGTTTCAAATATTGTTCATATATGATCTTGATCATAAACCCACAATTCATAGGATCTCGACAAACACACCGCAAAATAAGATTACATCGAATAGATCTCCAAGAGAATCGAAGAGAACTTTGTATTGAGATCCAAAGAGAGAGAAGAAGCCATCTAGCTAATAACTATGGACCCGAAGGTCTGAGGTAAACTACTCACACATCATCGGAGAGGCTATGGTGTTGATGTAGAAGCCCTCCATGATCAATACCCCCTCCAGCGGACCGCCGGAAAAGGCCTCAAGATGGGATCTCACAGGTATAGAAGGTCACATCAGTGGAATTAGGTTTTCATGGTGCTCCACGATGGTTTGGGGGTACATAGGTATATATAGGAGGAAGATGCAGGTCGGTGGAGCCACGAGGGGCCCACGAGGGTGGAGGGCGCGCCCAGGGGGTAGGCGCCCCCTGCCTCGTGGCCTCCTCGTTGATTGCTTGACGTTCACTCCAAGTCCTCTCGATCACATTTGTTCCAAAAATCACGCTCCCGAAGGTTTCATTCCGTTTGGACTCCGTTTGATATTCTTTTTCTGTGAAACACTAAAATAGGAAAAAAAACAGCAATTTGGGCTGGGCCTCCGGTTAATAGGTTAGTCCCAAAAATAATATAGAAGTGTATAAATAAGCCCATTAAACATCCAAAACAGAATATATAATAGCATGGAACTATCAAAAATTATAGATACGTTGGAGACGTATCAGTATCACTGTTGTTCCTAATGATAAGAATGAACTTATTCCACAAAGAATTGTTACAGGTTATACAATGGTAATTGATTTTATAAAATTAAACAAAGCAACTAGAAAAGATCATTACCCTCTACCTTTTATTGATCAAATGCTAGAGAGATTATCTAAGCACACACATTTTTTCTTTCTGGATGGATATTCTAGTTTATCACAAGTACCTGTTTCTCAACGTAATCAAGAAAAGACCACTTTTACTTGTCCCTTTGGAACTTATGCTTATAGACGTATGCCTTTTGTCTTATTCAATGCACCTGCTACCTTTCATAGATGTATGACTGCTATATTCTTTGACTTTTGTGAAAAGATTGTTGAGGTTTTCATGGATGACTTTTCCATTTATGGGAAGTCTTTTGATGATTGTTTAAGCAGTCTTGATCGAGCTTCGCAAAGATGTGAACAAACAAATCTTGACTTGAATTGGGAGAAGTGCCACTTTATGGTTAACGAAGGTATTGTCTTGGTTCCTAAAATTTTTGATAGAGGTATTGAAGTGGACAAAGCTAAGGTTGATGCAATTGAGAAAACGACAAGTCCTAAAGATATCAAAGGTATTCGTAGTTTCTTAGGTAATGATGGTTTCTATAGGAGATTTATCAAAGACTTTTATAAAATTCCTAGGCCTCTTACAAACCTTTTGCAAAAGGATGTCCCTTTTGTTTTTGATGTTGATTTTTTAGAAGCCTTTGAAACACTCAAGAAATCCTTAATTTCTATACCTATTGTTCAACCACCTGATTGGAACTTGCCTTTTGAAATTCTGTGTGATGCTAGTGGTTATGCTGTTGGTGTTGTTCTAGGACAAAGAGTTGATAAGAAACTGAATGTTATTCATTATGCTAGTAAAACTCTAGACAATGCTCAACGAAATTATGCTACTACAGAAAAAGAATTTATAGCAGTGGTGTTTGCTTGTGATAAATTTAGATCTTACATTGTTGATTCAAAAGTAATTGTTCACACCGACCATGTTGCTATTAAATATCTTATGGAAAAGAAAGATGATAAACCTAGACTTATTCGATGGGTTCTCTTGCTACAAGAATTTGATTTATATATTACCGGTAGAAAAGGAGTTGAGAACCCCGTAGCTGATAACTTGTCTAGGCTTGAAAAGGTGCTTGATGACGCACTACCTATTGATGATAGCTTTCCTGATGAGCAGTTAGCTACAATAAATGTTTCTCATAACACTCCTTGGTATGCTGACTGTGCTAATTACATTGTTGCTAAATATTTACCACCTAGCTTTACATACCAATAAAAGAAAAAATCTTCTATGATTTAAGACATTACTTTTGGGATGACCCACATCTTTATAAAGAAGGAGTAGATGGTATTATTAGGCGTTGTGTACCTGAGCATGAACAAAGACAAATCTTACGGAAATTTCACTCCGAAGACTATGGAGGACATCATGTTGGAGATAGAATTGTTCACAAGGTATTGCAATATGGACTTTATTGGCCTACTCTCTTCAAGGACGCCTGTAAATTTTCCTTATCTTGTGATGAATGCCAGAGAATAGGTAATATCGGTAAGCATCAAGAAATGCCTATGAATTATTCACTTGTTGTTGAACCATTTGATTTTTTGGGGATTTGATTACATGGGACCTTTTCCTTCCTCTAATGGGTATACACATATTTTGGTTGCTGTTGATTATGTCACTAAGTGGGTAGAAGCTATTCCAACCAGTAGTGTTGATCACAACACCTCTATTAAAATTCTTAAGGAAGTTATTTTCCCAAGGTTTGGAGTCCCTAGATATTTAATGACTGATGGTGGTTCACACTTTATTGATGGTGCTTTTTGTAAAATGCTTGCTAAGTATGATGTCAACCATATAATTGCACCACCTTATAATCCTCGGTCTAGTGGTCAAGTTGAACTTAGCAATAGAGAAATAAAATCAATCTTGCAAAAGACTGTCAATAGGTCCCGGAAGAATTGGTCTAAGAAATTAGATGATGCACTTTGGGCTTATAGAACAACATATAAAAATCCTATGGGTATGTATCCTTATAAAATGGTTTATGGAAAAGCTTGTCATTTGCCTCTTGAGTTAGAACATAAAGCATATTGGGCAATTAAAGAACTCGACTATGATTTCAAACTTGCTGGTGAAAAGGGGTTATTTGATATTAGCTCATTAGATGAATGGAGAACCCAAGCTTATGAAAATACCAAGTTATTTAAAGAAAAAGTTAAAAGATGGCATGATAAAAGAATCCAAAAGCGTGAGTTTAAAGTTGGAGAATATGTTCTTTTGTTCAACTCTCATTTTAGATTCTTTGCAGGAAAACTCCTCTCCAAATGGGAAGGACACTATGTTATCGAGGAGGTTTATCGGTCTGGAAGGTACTAACCCGAAGGTTGTTAATGGGCAATGAATAAAACACTATATCTCAGGTACGCCCATTAATGTTGAAAGTAATACTATCCAAACTTTGACACTGGAAGAACACATAAAAGAGTCCTTCCGGAACACTCCAGAATCGTGAAAATAAGGAGGTACGTGATACGATAAGTAAACGGACTCCGAAAAATCCGCAAAAATATTTTTTGTCAGTTTTGGGATATAAGAAAAATTAGGAAAATAAGAAACTTCCAGGAAGTGCACCCTGGTGGGCACAAGACACCAGGGAGCGCGTGGCAAGCCAGGTGCGCCCAGGTGGGTTGTGCCCACCACGGGTACCTTCCGGACTCCGTTTTTCTACAGCTTGCTTGTTTCCCAAGATAAAAAATCTTTATATACCCCACGAACCTATTGACCACCATATCATGGAGAAATCTTCTGTTTTCTTTTCCTTGCTGTTTTCATATCCCATCTGCCATGGAAACCCGAGGACAAGAACTCTTCTTCATCACCACCACCACCTTCTTCATCATGAAAAGAAAATTGAGTATCGGGTATGGGCACTCCCCTTGGCTTCTGCCAAGCTTGGGGGAGGTGCCCCGGTATCATATCATCCCAACTATCTTTTGCCTTTACTTATTTTAGTTTGATTCTTAGTTATCTTTTGCTTTAGATGAATGAAAGTTTAGTTTGATCCTTTCTTTTCGAGAGTTTGCTTAGTGATCTATATTTGTAATCATGTGCGAGATATATATCATAAAGTTTAGTTTGAGTTCTTGCTTTCTTTACCTTCTTGTTGGAATAAAAAGAAAGGAAATAAATAAATAAAAGAGAAAGGAAATAAATCAAAAAGATCATATGATAATCTTATGGTAGGTGATGACACCACATAAGGAAAAGTATAAGTAGAAAATTTTATTAGAGATTGACAAACATAGCATTAGTCAATGATGCAACTCATGAAAGAATTAATAAGCGAAGAGAAGATTTGCATATAAATACACTATCCTGGAAATCTTTTGTGATTGTGAGCCCCCATCGAAATATTATATGCCAAAATTGTTGACGTTGGACAAGGAAGACAACTTAATGATTTATGTTTGTTCATATTCAAATAGAAGTCATATTGTCATGGACCCTTTAACATGTGGTGCTTGCCCCCTATCTTTGCTAGCCAAAAATTCCACACTAAGTAGAGATACTATTTTGCGTCCAAAAACCCTTACACCGAAATCTTATTTTCAAGTGCCCACCATACCTACCTAAGGATTGAGTCAGATCCTTCAAGTAAGTTGTCATCGGTGCATTAAGGCAATAAAAATTGCTTCTAAAAGTGTGAGATCATTTAGTATAAGAGAAAATTGAGCGTTGTACGAACTTGTGATGGTGAAAATAAAAGCGACAGACTGCATAATAAAGGTTGCCATCACAAGGGGCAATATAGTATGACATTCTTTTGCACTAAGGGGTTGAGCATACAAACAAATAAGTGCATGGCAACCTCTGCTTCCCTCTGCGAAGGGCCTATCTTTTACTCTTAGGTATTTACTTTTACGCAAGGAGTCAAAGTTTTCTCTCTATTCCTTTTTATTTTTTTTCTCCTTTGGCAAGAATCATGTGGTGAGGAAAGATCTAGGCACATATGTCCAGTTGAATATGGGTAGCATGAGTTATTATTGTTGACATCACCCTTGAGGTGAATACGTTGGGAGGCGAAACTATAAGCCCCTATCTTTCTATGTGTTCGGTTGAAACGTTTTGCTCATGTGTATGCGGTGAGTGTTAGCAATCATAGAAGACTAAATAATGGTTGAGTATGTGGACTTGCCTAAAGGCTCCGATACGTGACCCTTCCTGAAAAGATGATGAATTGTAGTTGCAAAGTTGACCGAGAACATAGTGGTTTCTAATGGATTTTAAGCTTTATACTTCGATAGTGTGATGAGTTGCTATCTATTCATAAGAAGTCTATGATAAAAGTTCTAGGACAAAAGTTTTATATTAAAGTTTGTTGCTGTTATAATAATTCACATGATGCTTCTATGTTCGTATTTTGTTTTTATCAACACCTCTCTCTCTAAGCATGTGGACATGTTTTACGATTTCATTTTTCGCTTGAGGACAAGCGAGGTCTAAGCTTGGGGGAGTTGATACATCCATTTTGCATCATGTTTTATTACTGTTATTTATGATGTTTTTATGCATAATAATGCTTTTTGGAGTAATTCTAATGCCTTTTCTCTCATAATATGCAAGGTACACACAAAGAGGGAGAATTTCGGTAGCTGGAAATCTAGACCTGGAAAAGCTACGTCAGGCTACCTATTCTGCACAACTCCAAACAAGCTGAAACTTCACGGAGAATTTTTATGGAATATATGTAGAATATTGGAGCAAATGAGTACCAGAGGGGGCCCACCAGGTGGGCACAACCCACCTGGGTGTGCCAGGGAGCCCAGGCATGCCCTGGTGGGTTGTGCTCACCCAGCCCACCTCTGGTGCCCATCTTCTGGTATATATGTCATTTTGACCTAGAAAGAAATAAAGAGAGGACTTTCAGGACAGAGCACCGCCGTCTCGAGGCGGAACTTGGGCAGGAGCACTTTTGCTCTTCGGCAGAGCGATTCTGCCAGGGAACTTCCTTCCCCGAGGGGGAAATCATCGTCATCATCATCACCAACAATGCTCCCATCTTGGGGAGGGCAATCTCCATCAACATCTTCAACATCACCATCTCATCTCAAACCCTAGTTCATCTCTTGTGTTCAATCTTGTTACTGGAACTATGGATTGGTGCTTGTGGGTGACTAGTAGTGTTGATTACATCTTGTAGTTGATTACTATATGGTTTATTTGGTGGAAGATTATATGTTCAGATCCAATATGCTATTTAATACCCCTCTGATCTTGAGCATGTTTATAACTTGTGAGTAGTTACTTTTGTTCTTGAAGTCACAGGAGAAACCATGTTGCAAGTAATCATGTGAACTTGATATGTGTTCGATATTTTGATAGTATGTATGTTATGATTCCCTTAGTGGTGTCATGTGAACGTCGACTACATGACACTTCACCATATTTGGGCCTAAGGGGATGCATTGTGGAGTAGTTATTAGATGATGGGTTGCGAGAGTGACAGAAGCTTAAACCCTAGTTTATGTGCTATTCCGTAAGGGACCGATTGGATCCAAAAGTTTAATGTTATGGTTAGTGTCAGTGTCAAAACCAACGGATCTCGGGTAGGGGGTCCCAAACTGTGCGCCTAGGCCGGATGGTAACAGGAGGCAAGGAACACGATGTTTTACCCAGGTTCGGGCCCTCTTGATGGAGGTAAAACCCTACGTCCTGCTTGATTAATATTGATGATATGGATAGTACTAGAGTAGATCTACCACGAGATCAAGGAGGCTAAACCCTAGAAGCTAGCCTATGGTATGATTGTTGTATGATGAAGTTGTCCTACGGACTAAAACCCTTCGGTTTATATAGACACCGGAGAGGGTTAGGGTTACACAAAGTCAGTTACAATGGTAGGAGATCTTGAATATCCGCATCGCCAAGCTTGCCTTCCACGCCAAGGAAAGTCCCATCCGAACACGGGACGAAGTCTTCAATCTTGTATCTTCATAGTCCTGGAGTCCGGCTGAAGGTATAGTCCGGCTACCCGAACACCCCCTAATCCAGGACTCCCTCAGTAGCCCCTGAACCAGGCTTCAATGACAACGAGCCCGACGCGTAGATTGTCTTCGGCATTGCAAGGCGGGTTCCTCCTCCAAATTCTTCATAAAAGTTTGTAAACACCAAGAGTAGTGTCCAGCTCTGCAAAATAAGTTTCCACATATTGCCACAGAGAGAATAATATTAACACAAATCTAATCCGCTGACGTATTCCGCAGCGTGACATCACACTACGGCCAAGCCTTTATTCGAATCGTTTTCACTTTTCCGCCTCAGCGTGTTTTGCGAGGCAGTTTCCTTGGCACGTCTTGTCAAAGCATAGATCGTGTCCCCTTTATTTACGGGATTCTCATCAATACGGACGTGGGTAACCCAATCGTTCCCGTTAGCATGTCTTCTCGATTAAAGGCGAGTCCCAAACGGTTACGGGGAGGGCTCCTGGTATTCAACCTCTTATAAAGAGACCAAGGCCTTACTCCTTTTCTCCAATCTCAAAACAAGTTCGCCCGTCGCCTCGAGTTCCAACACCCTAGGCTCCAGATTCCAGGCGCTTCGGACCTTTGACAATGTCCGGTTCCGACCTTCAAGGCCGATGGATGCCCTCCTCCATCACGGAGGAGGACGTGCTAAAGTTGAGAGAGGCTAAGTTCTTGACCGCCGAAATTTTGCATAGGTTGCCTGCTCAAAGGCAGGCTATTCCCAGTCCCCAGCCCGGTGAGAGCGTAGTGTTCATGTCTCACTTCCTTCGGGGGTTAGGATTCCCGATGGATCCCTTCGTGAGGGGGCTGATGTTCTATTATGGGCTGGAATTTCATGACTTAGCTCCAGAGTCCATCCTCCACATTTCCTCATTCATCATTGTGTGCGAAGCGTTCCTCCGTGTTACTCCTCACTTCGGATTATGGCTCAAGACTTTTGGAGTGGAGCCGAAGATGATCGAGGGACGGCACGCAGAGTGCGGAGGCGCTGTCATAAGTAAGAATGCTGATGCTCTATGGCCCGAGGGCTCCTTTCAAGAGGAGCTCGGCTTGTGGCAACGAGAGTGGTTCTATATCACCGCTCCCAGGAGCACCAAGTGGGTGGCGCCTCCTGCCTTTCGCTCGGGTCCCCCACCACGGCTAGCGTCATGGGTCAACAAAGGATTAGATTGGGGGTTATCCAAAGACGTGCCCTTGTTGCAGGGCCGCATTAGGGATCTCTTAGAAAGAGACCTCAACCTGGTCAAGGTGACGCAGGTCATGCTGATTCGCCGAACACTGCGCAGCAAACGTCGCTCCCTTCGTCTGTGGGAGTTTAATCCGGAGGGACCACGAGCTCTCCAGCATTTTATGGGCGCAATGCCCGTGGAGATGTATAAAATGTTCTTCGGATCACAAGCAATGTGTCTGGATTTGACCGAAGACGCAGGTTTAAGCTGCAATCGCCCAGATACTCAAGTAAGTAACCTTGTGCCCGGACTCGCTATCCGTAAAATTGTCATAAATTCGCCCCTAAAAGAGCTGTCCTTTTAAACAGGAGTGGATAGCGAAGGCAAAGCTGGTCCGGTGTCCGGCTCCCCTTCCTGAGACCAGGCCGGATCCCGTGCTAGTCAGGATGTTGAAGATCGTGCCTTTGGAGGGAAGTGAGGGGGAGGACAAGGAAACTATGGCCTCCTCGAAGGAGGCTGCTCCGAAGAGAAGAACCGACAATTCCTCTCCTAAGGCGAAGAAGAGGGCCGCCTCTGATGACCCGGAGACCATGGCCTCAAAGTGGGGGGAAAAGTCCTCATCAGAGGGTCCGACGCCGGGGAGATCCTCGGCCGAACTATGCCCTCAAAGGGATCAGCCCTCCAGCGAGCCGTAAGTAGAGAAAGATTTTCCTTTAGAGGGATGAGAGAAATCCTTGCTTTTTATCTGAGAAGATTAACCGAAATTTTACTTTGTAGCTCGGACCTCAGCCCTTCTCAGCAGAGCTCGTCTTCAGGGGATCTTCTTCCGGAGATGCTGGAGAGTGGAACGCCTCCCCCTGCCGTACCGCCTGGTGAGGCAGGCGACCCTGAGGTGTCGTCGCGGAGGGTTTCTCCGAATCTGGCAGGGGCGGAAGGTAGCCAAATGTCCCCCCAAGGTTCTCCGCGTCCGGCCTTCGATGGAGGTCATAGGACGAGTCCAGCACCATCCGATGCGCGGTCGGAGGAGCTGATGATTCTGCTGGGGCGAGCTTCTATCTCAGAGGAGCACCGTGCATTGATGGGTACGGTGATTGGAAGGATTTCGTCCGCGGAAAGCGGATTGCATGAGGCCGTCAGAAGTTTGCTGACGGGTTTTGAGGTACGTTTGATAATGTACTTCTTTGTGAGTTGTGCATAAACAAGATGCGCCCTGTGTAGATAGTAGCCCCTGAGACTCTGTGCGTTGTCAAAATTGATGGCGCGCAGAGGATCATAATCCCAGGTCTAAAATGTCGCCTTTGTATACAGGTGGCGAAGTGTCCGGAATCGAGCCGAACTGATGATCTTGCCGAACTAAAGCGGCAACTTGACGTGGCAGATGCCGACATCGCGCTCGTCAACGAGCGGCTTGATGAGGCTCAAGGTATGCAATTCCTTGGGAGGCATCTGGTAAGAGGAGCTTTATGCCAGTATCTTACAATGTGTGTGCTTGACACAGATGGTGCGGCTGCCGTGGAGAGTCTTCGGGCAGAACTTGCCCGAGCTAAGGAACAAGCCAGGAAAAGTGATGCGGCTGCCGAGAAGGCCCTTGAAGAGCTGAGAGCCGAACGGGCTGCTCACTGCCGAAGCAAGAAGGAGATGGCCGTGATGGCCGTGAAGTTAAAAAGTGTTGCTGACCGTTGCAAGTTTCTTGAGAAAGAAGACCGGGCGAGACAGACGGACTTAGAGAAGGCCGTTGCTGATGCCAAGGACGCTTGCTCTGCGATGAGAGCTGCGAAGGAGGAGCTGTGTCAGGCCGGATAGATTGCGGCTGGAAAGCCCTTTATGCTGCGGAGGAAGTTTTGCGATCCGAAGTTTGCTCCGTTGGACCGGATGTGGAGTGCGGAGGACACCTATCTGGATTTGGCAGCGAGTGCTGCTGATGCGACCGAATACTTTCGAGATCAAGAAGATCGCAAAGTGGAAAGGCTTTTCTGGTCGCAGTTCCAGAATCCAAAGCGTCCACTGGCAATGGACGATCGTCTGGTTCAATGGGCGGAACTGAATAGATTGCCCGGACTCGCCATGAAGTATGTCATGGGTTATCTGTGGCCGGGGAGATCGGAGCCGAAGAGTTATTTCAGCTTGGTGCAGCAATTCCTTGACGCGGTGCCATGTATCAATGCGATGAAGAGGTCAGCATGCATAGAGGGCGCACGGATGGCTCTTGCCCATGTCAAGACATACTGGGCAGCAATGGAGACCACCGTTGTTGCATCCCGAGATTCGGACAAAAGCCGAGTACCCTCTGAGCACTATTTTCAGGAAGTCCTTGAAGGCGCTCGTGTAATAGAGACGCAGTTCTCGAAGGATGCTATTTTTTGATAGCATATGTAATTATAAAGCAATATTTTGATGAATTGTAGTAGCCTTTTATACTTGTGCCTTCAAGTATTTGGAACACCTTCTGTGCGGCTGTTTTAAGATATATATACAAAATCTGAAAGATTGGAGTCGTTGGCTTCAGCCCCCACGCACATAGTGCGGGGGTGCTCGCAGAAGGCGCATTTTCACACTTAATCCAACGTCTTGGTCATACAAAGGAGGTGACAGCGCAGCGAGCTAGGCAACCGGACTATAATGCTTTAACACTTTCACTTAGCCATAGGAGCTTGACAATGGGACTATTTAGGTAGCCCCTGGTGGCGACTGCGCTCGCCCGAATTCGGGGCGCGTATGTGCCTAGCCGGGAAACGGCCCTTCGTTAATGCAGAGGAATCCTACAGATTCCGGAGAGTCATCGAGTGGTTGACCAGTCTCACGCCATATCATGATAGTCGGTTTTCGGCTTTCTCTACTAAGGTGCTCGCCTAGTCGAACCAGGGCACAATCACAGTAGTTCTCCTGGTGTCGCCTTAGCCGATAGAGCGGAACGTAAGGCGGCCGAACACAGGAGTCGGGCAACCCAACATTTGACCAAAATCATGACTCGAAGCTGATGCATATAAGGCCAAACTCGCGACGCCGAACACTCCCTAAGGTATTCGGTCTTTATGAGAGCGGGCGAGGTAACGCTCTGAGGTATAAGCCCCTAGTGTCCAGGTACGCGCAAGAATTCTGACGTGGCCACATGCCAAGACGCCAGCCTCCGACTTGGTCATAGAACCAGGGGATGTGTATCAACAAGAGACAGTAAAAAAAGGTTTACGCAGGGTCTTAATCTGAAAAGAATCCTTGGAACGGGTCCCTACTGCACGTCTGCGCCTGTGTCTCCGTTGTGCCGTATCCTGGACGGGCGCAGCACGACGTTCATCTGTAAAAAGAGAGCAACTAAGTTGAAAAAAGGGGCGTGCCGAACAAAAGTTATATGAAATAAACAAAGTGTAAAGTAAAATATGAAAAATTGTGCTTTATTGTCTCTTATTTTATACGTGTGAAGCCCCTAGTGCAGGGGTATATGGCCACTAAGCCTTTATCAACGATACTTTTGTGCCGGACTCATCTATCCGTGTCCGTGGTCTTAATGACCCGTTCCGATGTTCTGGCTGGTGAAGCCATTGTATTGTGGGGTTGTTAAAGCGGCCGCACAATCCTCCGCTTGGGGGAGGTGTTCTCACTGCTTCCCCTTTAAGGAGATGATGCCGCGTGGACCGGGCATCTTAAGCGTAAGAGATGCATAATGTGGTATTGCGTTAAAGCGGGCGAAAGCTTCACGTCCCAGTAGTGCTTGATAGCGACTTGAGAACGGGACGATGTGGAAAGTCAGTTTTTCGCGACGGAAGTTATCGGCAGAGCCGAAAATAACCTCGAGCCGGAGAGAACCCATGCAATGGGTGTCCGGACCTGGCGTTACTCCTTGAAAGGAGGTTTTGTTGTGGCGAACTCTTTTTGGGTCGATCCCCATGTGGCGGATTGAGTCCTGATGTATCAGGTTGAGTCCGCTGCCACCGTCCATAAGGACATTTGAAAACTTAAGTCCGCCAATTATTGGATCGAGTACCAGGGTAGTCCAGCCTGGGTTCCTGACACTTCTAGAATAATCTAGATGATCGAAGATGATTGGTTTTGACAACCAGTGGCGGGATTCCTTTGGGATAGGCCGTGGGGCGCGTACCTTTATGGGCACCACACGTTTTGTTATGTGGAGTAAGTTTACTGTTTTTACTTCTTGTGGGAAATTCTTTTGTTTCCTGGTACTCTGCTTTTGGGGTTCGTCCTCGTCTTCACTTGGTGTGTTGAGCCCCTTGCGTTCGGCGTTGAGTCTGCCGGATTGTTTGAAAACCCAACAATCTCTGTGGGTATGGTTAGCAGGCTTTCTGGGTGTGCTGTGTATTTGACATATCCTATCCAAGATTTTGTTTAGGTTGGATAGGTCGTCCCTGTTATCTTGGAGGGGCGGCTTTTTCTGATTTTGTCGTGAGCTTTTGAATCCGGCATTGACTGTCGTGCTCTTCGGACTTTTTTCCTTAGTCCGGCGACGGTCCTTATTGCGTCGCGGTTTTCCGTTTCCATCCCTAGTTTCGGATGTACTTGGGTCACTGGTGCTGCATCTTGCCAACCAGCTGTCCTCTCCTGCACAAAAGCGGGTCATGAGGCTTGTTAGTGCGGCCATTGTTCTTGGCTTTTGTTGGCCGAGGTGTCTGGCGAGCCATTCGTCTCGGACATTATGCCTGAAAGTCGCTAAGGCTTCAGCGTCCGGACAGTCGACTATCTGATTCTTTTTAGTAAGAAATCTATTCCAGAATTGCCGAGCTGACTCTCTGAGCTGTTGAGTTATGTGACTAAGATCGTCTGCATCCGGAGGGCGGACATAGGTCCCTTGAAAATTTGCTCGGAAAGCGTCCTCGAGCTCTTCCCAACTTCCGATTGTGTTTTCAGGAAGGCTTTTGAGCCAATGTCGGGCTGGCCCTTTAAGCTTGAGGGGTAAGTATTTTATGGCTTGGAGGTCATCTCCTCTATCCATATGTATGTGGAGGATATAATCCTCGATCTAGACTCTAGGGTCTGTTGTTCCATCATATGCCTCTATGTTTACGGGTTTGAATCCCGCTGGAAATTCATAATCCAGGACCTCATCGGTGAAACATAGGGGGTGTGCGGCACCCCTGTATTTGGGTGTGGCGGATTCTGATAATGTCTTTATTGCATTGCTTATGAGAGCTTGCTTTCTTGGCCCGTAAATGGACCTGGCTGGGCCATGACGCGAATCCTTAAGTGGGTCGCATGCCGGCTTAAGTGCAGCGCTGCTTGCCGCTTTATGCTGGCCATGGGGTCATCTATCCGACCGTGTGGCTTTCTCACTTTTGGAATGTGAAGGCTCTAAAGCCTCCTCGTCGAATTCAGGCAGTAGCTTTCTCTTCGGATAGCTTTTAGTGCGGCGACTGTCGCCGTATTTGTCTGCGGTATTGATTACTTTACTCCATCTGATCCCGAGTGCATCTTCCGCGGTTTTTAGCTTCCGCTTCTACTTTTTCAGGCTGCGTGCGGTTGCAACGAGCCGTTTGTGGAGGTTCTTCTGCTTCATGGGCTTGTCCGGCGTAGGGTCGTCTGGAATGCCATTTTCGCCGGGGGAGGGATGTTCGGTTTCTCTATCCGGGTTGTCCTGTTGGGATGGTTGCTCTAAGGCATGCTCGTCGTCTACCGGCTCATCCTGTTCTATGGCTGGGTCTTTATCGAGGCGGGGCTTGGGTCGGCGTTTACGCCAATGCTTTGATTGTTTTTCGAGAGATCGATCCCTCTTTCCATCCCCGTTTTCCTTGTTGTTGCTTCCTTTAGGGGTATCCACCATGTACACATCGTGAGATGAGGTGGCTGTCCAATGCCCTATAGGCGTTGGTTCTTGGTTGTCTCATGCATCGTCGTCCATACCGTCAATGTCTTCGGAGTCGAAGTCGAGCATGTCGGTTAAGTCGTCGACAGTGGCTACGAAGTGGGTGGTGGGTGGGTTTTGAATTTCTTCATCATATGAATCCCATCCTTGCTGACCGTAGTCCGGCCAGGGCTCTCCTGATAAAGAGAGAGACTTCAGCGAATTCAGGATGTCGCCGAAGGGCGAGTGCTGAAAGATGTCTGCGGCGGTGAACTCCATTATCGGCGCCCAATCGGATTCGATCGGCAGGGGCGCGGGGGGTTCGGAGTTCGGAAAGGAATCCGGCTCCTCGGAGTCACAGGCCATGCGGAGTGCAGGGCTGGAGTTCGGCTCGATCGCCTCTGAGATCGCAGCCCCTGAGGCAGCGTCCAACCGCTGTTCCTCGATCGGCGCAGTAGGCTCCGAATCAATGGTCGGAACCGATGCGTGTGCGGCCTCCAAGGCGCTGTTCGGCGGCAGAGCTATATCATGCCCATCGAGACAGTGCGGCGCGCTTGGCTGTGGCTCGAATCCGTCGAAGATCAAGTCCCCGCGGATGTCAGCTGTGTAGTTTAGGCTTCCAAACCTGGCCTGATGGCCAGGGGCGTAGCTTTTGATCTGCTCAAGGTGGCCAAGCGACTTAGCCCGCAGTGCGAAGCCGCCGAAGATGAAGATCTGTCTGGGGAGAAAAGTCTCACCCTGGACTGCATTGTTGTTGATGATCGAAGGAGCCATCGGGCCTAAAAGCGACGACACAGAGGAACTCTCAATGAAAGCACCAATGTCGGTGTCAAAACCGGCGGATCTTGGGTAGGGGGTCCCGAACTGTGCGTCTAGGCCGGATGGTAACAGGAGGCAAGGAACACGATGTTTTACCCAGGTTCGGGCCCTCTTGATGGAGGTAAAACCCTATGTCCTGCTTGATTAATATTGATGATATGGATAGTACAAGAGTAGATATACCACGAGATCAAGGAGGCTAAACCCTAGAAGCTAGCCTATGGTATGATTGTTGTATGATGAATTTGTCCTACGGACTAAAACCCTCCGGTTTATATAGACACCGGATAGGGTTAGGGTTAAACAAAGTCGGTTACAATGGTAGGAGATCTTGAATATCCGCATCGCCAAGCTTGCCTTCCATGCCAAGGAAAGTCCCATTCGGACACGGGACGAAGTCTTCAATCTTGTATCTTCATAGTCCTGGAGTCCGGCTGAAGGTATAGTCCGGCTACCCGAACACCCCCTAATCCAGGACTCCCTTAGTTAGGATTTATCCTTAATACTTTTCTCGTAGTTGCGGATGCTTGCGAGGGGGTTAATCATAAGTAGGAGGTTTGGTCAAGTAAGAACAACACCTAAGCACCGATCCACCCACATATCAAATTATCAAAGTAGCGACACAAATCGAATCAACATGATGAAAGTGACTAGATGAAATTCCCGTGTACCCTCGGTGTCCTCCCGCACCCCCTCTTTGCCCTATAAAATCCCAAATATTCCAAACACCCTCGGGGTTAACCTAGATCAAAACTACCGCCGCCGCAAGGCTCTATAGCTACCGAAAACCCATCTAGAGCCCGTTCCGGCACCCTGCCTGAGGGGGAATCATCTCCGGTGGCCATCTTCATCATCCTGGTGGCCACCACGATGAGGAGGGAGTAGTTCACCCTCGGGGCTGAGGGTTTGTACTAGTAGCTATGTGTTTAATCTCTCTCTCTCTCTCTCTCTCTCTCTCTCGTTCTTGAGATGTCACGATCTTGATGTATTGTGGGCTTTGTTAATATAGTTGGATCATATGGTGTTTTCCCCTCTCTATCTTGTTGTGATGAATAGAGTTTTTCCCTTTGAGATTTCGTTGTTACCGGATTGAATACTTTTATGGATTTGAGAGCACGTGATATATGTCTTCCATATGAATACTCATGGTGACAATGGGGTATCATATTGATTCACTGGATATGTGTCTTGGCACTCAACTTGCGGATTCCCCCGGTGACATTGGGGTAATCTATGCATAGGGGTTGATGCATGTTCTCGTCTTTTGTTTCTCCGGTAAAAATCTTGGGGCACTCTTTGAGGTTCTTTGTGTTGGATCGAGTATTATGAATCTGAAATGATTTGGTGTTATTTTAGTACGAACTCTTGGATAGATCGATCGGAAAGAATAGTTTCAAGGTGGTTTTGTACCCTACAAACGATTTCTTCTTATGTTCTCCGCTAGATAGGAACTTTGGAGGGATTCTTGTTCGCACTTTGAAGGGTGGTTATATGATCCAATTATATTAGCATTGTTGAGAGATTGCACTAGCGAAAATACGGACCCTAGGCCTCATTTTCAAGCATTGCAATACCGTTTTTGTGCCCGTTTACTATTTGCTACCTTGCTATTTTTAATTATTCATACTATAAAAATATATTTCTACCATCCGTATTACACTTCTATGACCATATATTCGCCGAACTAGTGCACCTATACAATTTTCCATTATATTAGGTGTCTTGGGGACACAAGAGATTTCTTGTATTTGGTTGTAGGGTTGTTTTAGGGAGACCATCTTCATCCTACACCTCCCACGGATTGATAAACCTTAGGTCATCCACTTGACGGAAAATTGCTATTGTCCTACAAAACTCTGTGCTTGGAGGCCCAACACGTGTCTACAAGAATAAAGTTGCATAGTAGACATCAAGCTCTTTTCTGGCGCCGTTGCCGAGGAGATGAGTGCTTGAAGGTATATCTTTAGATCTTGCAATTGAATCTTTTAGTTTCTTGTTTATCACTAATTTGGTTTATAAGAGAAAACTATATAAAAATGGAATTAAGGTTGCATCATATTATTGATCATCTTTATAATATCTTTCTTGAAAATGATGGTTCGGAAAATTGTGCTCAATTTTTAGAAGAATAATTCAATAAAATGTGTGGCACAAAATATTTGAATGATGAACATGATTGCAATGTTGTTAGTATGAATTCTTTGAATATCCAAAATGCTAACAATGATTGCACAAGTCATGACAAAAATGTTTATTATAAGCATGTAATTTTTATGGAGTGCATAAAGTTTGTGAAGACGTGCCTTATAGGGAAGATAGATTTTGCAAGAAACATAAACATGATAGAACCAATTCTTTGCTCAAAATGATAGATGAATTTGCTACAAAATTATGTTCTCTTTGTCCTATTACTTGTGAACTTTGCAATAAGGTTGGTCATCTTAATTTTCAACGCAAACTTTTTCATGATTGAATCGTGTCCAAATATTGGAATAACTTGACCACCCTTGAACTTTATAATGAGATTTGTCTATTTTTTGGGAGTGAAGAATTGACACATAAAAATAGTTGGTTTGAAGTACTCATTCTCACGGATGACATTGAAACTATACTAAAGAATATCTATATGTTTTGCATGGTAAGTTGCAATGAGAATGCTTATATTGCCAACTATAGAAAGATGGGAAAACCAATAGAATATAAAAGTAATACTAATGAAAGGGTATAGGTTTCCACTTTCCCTCCTATTGTCTCTCATAATGAATTAGGTGACGAGGAGGAGCTCCCTATTCAACCAATCTCATCAATAAGAAGCTTGAAAATTTAATTAAACCCACACGTGATGTGATGAAGAAGAAGAAAAGAAGAAAGAGCAGAGGTAAAAGGGTATCTCTCCCAAATAGTGTTGCTCCTATTATTGTTGTGCCTCATGAAAATGAATCAAAAATAATTGTGGAGGATGATGCACTTAATGATGATATTGCTTCCATGTCTTATGGCACAATGTCCGAGGGCACTATTGAAGATGATTTTGTTATGCCCATTGCTTGTTGTGATGATTATGATTGGGAAGATAATGCTAATTCTTATAATCTTGGAAATCTTTTTGGCACCAACTTCGGAAATTATGATGATAGAAATTACTATAACGTTGGTGCTATTCATACTATTAATGATGAGAATGATTATGCTTATGATATGCCAAGCCACAATCTTGGGGATGCTATGTTTGATGAGAATGACATGTTTGAGAATTTATTTGCTGCAATTAATGTTTGTCCCAAGATTGGGGTGCTATGCTTAATGGAGATGATCTTTTTAGTCCTTTACTTTGAATGATCAAATTTGTTATGATGATTGCATGCCTCCTACTTATGATGATTATTGTGATGATACTTATGTTATAAAAAGTAGTGATAATTATTGGCATAAGTTTGAATATCCTTTTACTGGACATTACTCTCTTAATGTGGGAACAATTTTTAGTATTCAAGTTTCATATGATACTCTCACTATTGTGAATGAGAATAAAATTGCTTATATGGAGCGTAATAATTTTTCTATTCTTTTGGACCATGAAGAGAATGCTTTATGTGATGGTTATATTGATGAATCCATTCATGATGCTATTGAAAATTATTATGAGAGAGGAACTTATGATTCATGATGCTCTTGTTATGTTTCAATCCTTATCTTTTATGCGAGCATCATTGAACTCATCATGCCTAGCTAAAAAGGCATTAAAGAGCACTTGTTGGGAGACAACCCAACACTTTTACATATTGTTTTTATGTGTTCACATGATTATGCTATTGTATTAATCTTATTCTATTGCTTTTGTTTCAATAAAGTGCCAAGTAAAGCCTTTGGGATGGTCTATGGTTATAGTTGATTTGATCTTGCTGAAAAACAGAAACTTTTGTGCTCAGGAAAATAATTCTCATTTTTAACAGAAGCGTGATAAAATGCTGATTCTCTTTGCAGAAGATTAATAGACAAATTACCCAGGTCGTCCTAATTTTTCAGAATTTGTGGAGTAGCAGAAGTATGGTCGGAGTACAGATTACTACACACTGTTCTGTTTTTGATAGATTCTGTTTTCAATGCATAGTTTGCTTGTTTTCTAGTTTCTAAGGCTTATATTGCTCAATACAAATTGTGGAAATGACATGCTACATGTGGAAATAATTATGAATCTTGTCCTTGACAGTACCAAAGTGAAATGGTTTGCTCTTTATCATACTAACCTATCTCACAAAGTTCCGTTAATTTTTGTGTGATAGAAGTTTTCAAGTTTTGGGTGAGATGTCGATATGAGGAGAATAAGGAGTGACAAGACCCTAAGCTTGGGGATGCCCAAGGCACCCCAAGGTAATATTCAAGGAAGATCCAAGCAACTAAGCTTGGGGATGCCCCGGAAGGCATCCCCTCTTTCATCTCCAACATTATCGGTAACCTCACTTGAGGCTATATTTTTATTCGTCACATGATATGATCATCATTTTCTTTTGCTAGGATTTGATTGCTGTTATTTAGAATAATGTTTTGCATCTCTTATTTCGATAAAAGTGTCAAGGATAGCCTTTCCCATGCTTATTTTGCAAGTCTACATGTTGTTGTTTCAAAACAGAAAGTTTATCGCTGTTGCAAAAATTCCCATGAAAATTCAGAATTTGATAAAATGTTGAAACCTGTTCCACAATAAGCTCTGATAGATTTTCTACAGTGTGGTAAATTTTCATAATTGTTTGTGTTAAACAAGTATTGATACTCTTGCATTCTTTACAGACTGTACTGTTTTGGTAGATTGCTGTTATGTTTGCATATGTTTCCTTGTTTAATGATTCTATTTGAGGATAGGAGTATTAAATATGCATAGGCATTTAGTATGCAATGTTAGATAATAATTTTAGTGATTTTCTACAGTAGAGAATGATAAGGCTTTTGCATTGGTTTATACTAACTTATCTCACGAGTTCTTGTTGAGTTTTGTGTGGATGAAGTTTTAAGATTTAGGGAAACCGTGATATAAAAGGAATTAAGGAGACACAAAAGCTCAAGCTTGGGGATGCCCAAGGCATCCCAAGATAATATTTCAAGAAGTCTCAAGCATATAAGCTTGGGGATGCCCCGGTAGGCATCCCACCTTTCTTCATCAACAATTATCGGTTAGTATTGGTTGAGCCTAAGTTTTTGCTTCTTCACATGAGTTGTGCTATTCTTGGAATGTCATTTTGTTTTGGTTTGCTTGTTGTTTTAATAAAATACTTGGATCTGAAAGTTTTTGAATAAGAGAGAGTCCTCAAATAGCTACCACTACAAAAAATACACTTCCATGATTATACGTGTTTATCACAGTAGTTCACGTTTTCTATCATGCATGTACATCCATGACGATTTTATGACAGAATCAAGATAGTCATACCTATGTTGTCGTAGAAGTGTTCCATGACATTACCAAAATTATCATCATGGAAGTGTCCACTTCCATGATGATAAATCGCGCGTCATAGAAGTGCTTTCGTCAGGGGTGACCGATACGTGGCATCCACCGTATCGGGTCGCCATTAAGCTATCGGGTTCTGGTTTGGATCCGATAACCCGTTAATAGCCCCGACCAATGAGGATTTTCCACCTGTAAAATTCTCATTCGTCAGATAATGCACTTGTTAGCTAATCGTTGGGACAGATGTCATTCCTACAATGGATGGAAGACGCCTATGATATGTCGACACGTGGCACAGCCCAACAGTGGCCCATTTTAGGTAAAAAGGCCGGCCCAGCTAAAGGCCCACCATGTTTTTTCAGACACTAGTGGGCTGGCCCGTTAACAGCCTACCATGTTTTGGGTCAAATTGAGGCCCATATCAGATCAGGCCCGTTCACAACCTGCCGTGTTTTGGGCCAAATTACGGCCCATATCGGATCAGGCCCGTTAACATACCATTGTTCTTTTGGGCCCATTCTAAGACAGGTTTATATTTCAGCCTGTCAAATGACCGTTTACCAGTTCGGCCCAATAATAGTTTCGGCCTGTTAGCGGCCCGTGGTGCATCTGGGACGTTGTCGACTATTATGTCTCCATCGTATCTATAATTTTTGATTGTTCCATGCCAATATTCTACAACTTTCATGTACTTTTGGCAACTTTTTATATTATTTTTCGGACTAACATATTGATCCAGTGCCCAGTGCCAGTTCCTGTTTGTTGCATGTTTTATGTTTCGCAGAATATTCATATCAAATGGAATCCAAACGGGATAAAAACAGACGGAGAATATTTTTGGAATATTTGGAGAATTTCGGAAGAAAAATCCACGCGAGACGGTGCCCGAGGTGGCCACAAGGCAGGGGGCGCGCCTGCCCCCCTGGGCGTGCCCCTGACCCTCGTGGGCCACCCGTAAGGCGGTTGATGCCCTTCTTCGGCCGCAAGAAAGCTAATTTTTGGTAAAAAATCACGGCAGAGGAGAACGTAGAAACGGTGAAAGCACAGCAGAGGAGAATGCAAAAACAGAGAGAGACAGAGAGACATATCCAATCTCAGAGGGGCTCTCGCCCCTCCCATGCCATGGAGGCTAAGGACTAGAGGGGAAACCCTTCTCCCATCTAGGGAGGAGGTCAAGGAAGAAGAAGACGAAGGGGCCCAATCTCCCCTTCTCTTCCGGTGGCGCCGGAACGCTGCCGTGGCCATCATCATCATCACCGCGATCTCTCCAACACCTCTGCCATCTTCACCAACATCTCCATCACCTCCCCCCTCTATCTACAGCGATCCACTCTCCCGCAACCCGCTGTACCCTCTACTTGAACATGCTGCTTTATGTTTCATATTATTATCCAATGATGTGTTGCCATCCTATGATGTCTGAGTATATTTTCGTTGTCCTATCGGTGGTTGATGAATTGCTATGATTGATTTAATTTGCTTGTGGTTATGTTGATGTCCTTTGGTGCCCATCATATGAGCGCGCGTGTGGATCACGCCATATGGTTAGTTGTATGTTGATAGGACTATGTATTGGAGGGCAAGGGTGACAGAAGCTTCAGCCTAGGATAGAAATTGATGCATACGGGATTGAAGGGGGACCAATATATCTTAATGCTATGGTTGGGTTTTACCTTAATGAACGTTAGTAGTTGCGGACGCTTGCTAATAGTTCCAATCATAAGTGCATAGAATTCCAAGTCAGGGATGACATGCTAGCAGTGGCCTCTCCCACATAATACTTGCTATCGGTCTATTAAAGTAGTCAATTGCGTAGGGGCAATTTCGCAACTCCTACCACCGCTTTTCCACACTCGCTATATTTACTTTATTGCTTCTTTACTGAAACAACCCCTACTTCTTATTTACGTAATCTTTATTATCTTGCAAACCTATCCAACAACACCTACAAAGTACTTCTAGTTTCATACTTGTTCTAGGTAAAGCGAACGTCAAGCATGCGTAGAGTTGTATCGGTGGTCGACAGAACTTGAGGGAATATTTGTTCTACCTTTAGCTCCTCATTGGGTTCAACACTCTTACTTATCGAAAACTGTTGCGATCCCCTATACTTGTGGGTTATCATCGACCCAGTTTAACTTTTGGCCATTTAATGGCCCATGCAGAAACTGTGCTATTTCTTGTCCGAAGTAACTTTAGGTCTCTTAACGGCCCGTAGTCTTCATGGATAAATTTCAGCCCAACTGGCCTATCGGCCTGTTAAGGACATGTGTAACAGTTGGGCCTAATTACAACCCGCGTTGAATCCGGACTGCTTACATCCCATCTGATAATGGCCCGTGACACTTTTGGGCCTATGGCCCGCATGGATACTGGCCTGCTTAAAGCCCATAATTTTATTGGGCCAAACAGGCCCGAGATATATTTTGGCTTGTTAACTGCTCGTCCTATTTGGGCCAAACATGGGCCTTAGGCAGTTTCGGCCTGTATTGACCCGTGAATTTTTCGGCTCAACGCTAGCCCAATCTAGGTTTTAGCCTGATGAAAGCCCATGCTATTCTCTAGCCTAGCTGGCCAGAACTTTACTTGCCATGTTAAAGGCGGGAAACTACTATAGGTTTAGACCTGCTAATGGCCCAAGATGATTATAGGCCCACGTTTTGTCACATATGAGTAACGGGCCAGCCTGAAGACCGACAACACTGAGACCCGCTGAACCTTCCAGCCTAAACTACAACATACCGACCAAGAATAAACCTAGACTATACCATAAAGAAATTACGACATATTACATCCACTGGGAGTCAAAGTTTGCTACCGGTGATAATAAAGCGCAACGTGACCGCGGATTACATACACTGGGCATCAAAGGTCGCCACCAGTGCATATAAATGCGCCGACAAAAGAATATACAAAACTGAGGGCACTTCAGAAGGCACTAGGCCTAGCCAGGACGGGCTCCGCAAGTAGCCGAACAAGCTAATGAGACCTCAGTTGTGTCAACCTTAGATGCTTCATCCCTAGCTTTATAGCACCATAGTGCGCAAGGCGGTCCTCCGAGATCTTCATTGCATCTTTGACTTCAAGTCAGAGCTGAGCTGAAGCAAGCCTTTTTGCTTTAAGTTGAGACTGAAGAAGTCGAACTGATTGAGGCAGCGACTACACAGAGGTTGTCTCACAGCTACTGGTGAGTAGCTTCAACTCACTGTCTTCATCAAGATAGGACCTTGGGGTCACCTCGCTCTCTTCAAGATGGTTTGGCTCACTATCTTCCCTAAAGTTCTACCTAGCATAAGAGATACGACTCTGAAAGAGAAACAAGGAGACACGTAACAGGTTTCACAATTATATAAACAAATAAATGGATCTGTTTTGCATAAGGAACATGTTTTTACAACTACAATTTAAAACTGGTAGTTGTTGCAAACATCCAATCAGATGTAAACAGCAAAGTAAACAGTAGTGGAGGAAATGATGCCTATCCAAACCTATACTAGTAAAAAGTTTGAAGGCTTGAGAAGGATGAACTTACATTACATGTTAACACGAGCTGGACAAAGCCCTTTTCCATGTTGATGGAAGGATAACGAAGCTCAGGTGCAGACTGATGATACATATTCAAATAGCAATTAATTAAGTACAACGTTACAAGGCAAAAGGTACTCACAATAGGAATGCAGACATCAACGTGTGCAGTGGCATTGGCTTTATTCAACATTGTGGTAAGAGTAAATGTAGATATGATAATTTGGAGAAAGTGGAGGGTAGGGCAGATAAGATGCAGAGTAATGCTAGACAATCAACTATCTCGCGATGCAAGTATAGTAATACCACCACCGTCCGTTATTACTTGTCGCTCAAATGGATGTATCTAGCACTATTAAGTTCTAAATACATCCAATTGATGAACAGTTAATTTGATACAGAGGGAGTACATGACAATAGGTACTTACATGAGCAATCCAAAACTTCATAACCATTGTGTTAATTGTACATTTATCTAAGAGTAAATGTAGATCTTATAATTTCAAGCAAAGGGAGGATAAAGAAGCGAACATTTACAGTGATCCTACATAATCAAACAACAATGAGTGTAAGTATGCTGACAAAGGGCAAGAGGTACTAACAAGAGCAATGCAGTGCCCAGTATTGTTGTGAGATCATATGATCCTTAAAGCAAGGAGATTCATCTGAAATTAGTTTTCATACAAGAGAGAAGGTAAGGCACATGCAGAAATTTAGGAGTTCAAATTTTGAATTGATATCATAGGCAGTACCTGACACTAGGCTCTCAATAGTTCTAATAGGGGTTTGGCCAGTGGAGTAGGGGTAAAGTGTGGTACAGTTGGGCATTTGTTTTCTGTGGCTACTGATCTATCTAATTTAATAGGTATCACTACCTTTTCCAAATACCTAGTTTGTACTCCTTGAGGATCTGCACTCACCCTCTTCCTTTTGGATATCTATTATGAAAGAACAACATTTGATTAGAAAAACATAGTATGACAACACATGGAATAGGTACAAAAAATGGATAGGTATGGCATATACTCATATATGATGCTTAAACTAAGCAGATGGTGTAACAAAGTAGACGTAATGCAAGAGGTTAGATGCAAAATGTGTGCGACCAATACAACCTTGCCAAGTTAGAGCAAGCACCTTGATGGGTGTATAAGATAGGCCATCCTCCACCATGCCAAGTTTGTTAGCCAGTGGATTGTTCTGAAATATTCCTCTCGTGCGCCCGTTCTCATATTCATTTTGATAATGTCCAATACCTGACATGCAAGAAAACATAAAAACAAGTGAGATTATCTTTATAATGTAGAGGTGAATCTAATCCAATACTGCCTCCTTGTAAACCCCTTCGTGCTATCTCTGTAATTCTTCTGAGAAATGCCATTCTTGTTGTAATTTGGTGTGCACATTAATATAATGTGGCCTACTACTCAAAATATGAGAGCTCCAGAAGTGATATACTTCACGGATGACAACTTCAACATATAGTAAATAAGAACAAGTCGACCTGACCTGACAGATTCAAAATATACTAAGGGAGAACAACTCGACCTGACCAGTCGACCGCAAATGTACATGTCTCTCTCTATCCTCCACACACAGAGACACAAAGAATCTCTTATCATTGCCTCAGTCTCTACACATATCACACACGCACACCGTCTCTCTCTCTCGCACACACTCTCAACAAAGGTTTTCCCGTGAATAACTTATCGTTTATTCATCAATAGTCGTGGCAGTACAGCGAACACGAGATGTGAAAAAGAATAAATCTACACGTGCGTAGACCACCTAGTATGACTACTAGGACTAGAAAAGCCGAAAGCGCGCCGCCGTCACCCCCTCCTTATAGGCGACGGGAAAACCTTTGTTTTACATAGTCGAGAAGTCATTGTGCTTAGGCCCCACATGCTGAGCCGTTGAATAGAATGTAGATCCTAGTTTACGGAAACAAGTATTGATAATATGTTTGTATCTCCATACTTATATTTCTTATCTTATAAACAAACCGAGTTGGTGATGATGGTACGCGTGCCATCTTGCAATATCTATCGTCTGATCTATATCTGACGGATAGAAATTAAACTAAAAGATACCTGCACCTGTCTCCACATTTCTAGACAAGGCCTTCCCTCGTTCATCCTTATCTCCAATAACCTCATTGTTGAGCAATTAAAAATGGAAGCCTCTGGAACAAACTGGCATGGTGGTCGCTGCTGGCGTCATCCATCCCCATGCCTCTGCTCAGTCCGACAACCAATCACCACCACGCCCCACTCCTCTCCACCTTATCTCCTCATTCTCGAGATATCATTAGTTTTTACACATGGGATTACTCCCACATGGGTCAATCACAACAGGTGTTCCATAAAAAATGCATCTTGATGTTCCGTGCAATGCATGGATATCTTGCTAGTACTCCTACAGAAGACCTAGTTGGTGATGATGGTGTGTCTGCCATCCGTCATTTCTGACCATTAGATCTACATCTAATGGCTATGAGGTAAGTTGTTGCCTTTTCTCACCAACATCCCACTTCTCTACCAATTTGCAGAAAAAACCCATAATTAGTATCTTAAAACCAACCACATCCCTCCCTCACCTCACCAAAACAACCCAAGGAATATATTCTGATTGAAACATAATATATCTCTAGTGATATATGTATATCAAAATTAGAGTGTTTTATATCAAGTTTGTGAATAAGTATTATTCTAATTATGATCCATTGCAACGCACGTGAACATTGCTAGTATTTCCAACCATGCAAAAAAATGCTAGTATTTCCATAGTTTCGAGTTTTCCATCAAGATATTAGTCACTCATGGTTGATATTTAGTTTCAATCACGTACACATAGGCACTATGTAACTAGCCTTGAGTATTGGCTTCCAAAGCTTAACTTTCACTCATACTTACAGTATGTAGAGTATTTAACAAAAAATTATGACTTTCAACAAGCCCTAGGAAGAAACTATTGTACAAAAAATAGCAAAAACATACCAAAAATTTCTTAATCCACTCCAAAACTACTACCTAGTGCCGATTAGGCTCATTTAAATCCGTTTATGACAGGGTTGGCCCACATGTTCATGCTAATGAGGCAGCTTAAACCAACACATTTTGTTTGACCGTTGACACGAGGGACCCACATATGACCTTCTATCCTGTTATTCCCCCTCAAATCATTATTTTTCATGAACATTACTTCAAATAGTACTGATGCGTGTTTGTCGGTGGCACCGGTGATGAGTGAGTTGGCCGCTGCTCCACCGGACGGGCCGGACGCCGCGCTGGCCTCCACACGGGTTGGCAGGCTGGCCCGAGCGTGACTCACGCGCGAGCAAGCTGCCACGTTGGCCTTCGCTCAAGCTAGATGGCTGGCCTTAGCGCGGCACGTGCGAGCAAGCCGCCGCACGGCCGTGCCAATCTAGCTAGCAAACCTGGCAGACAAGCAGCTGGATGCATCCAGCAGGTGTGTGCTATCTTGGCTAGCTAGCGGCCGCGAGCGCCGGATGGAGTTGGCATCCGGGCTGCCGCAAGATGGGCTCCGCACCGCCGACGGTTTTGACCTCGCCTTCTGTCGGCGGCGGTAGCTGCGTCCCATGGCCGAGGATGACTAGGTGGACGGGCCGGAGGTAGGAGGTCAATCAGGGATTTTTGTGCATACTAACATGTAGGTCCCACAAGTCATAACGCCTAACTTGTCGGTCGAATAGAAGGCGTTGACTTAAGGGGCGACATGGGTTGAAACGTGCCTATAACGACACTTTGTGGGGTAGTCGTTTCTTGGTAGGGCTGGTTGGTAAGGGCATGTACAATGGTTGATAAGGTACTCTTGTCTTAAGTCTGCCACGTATGCAAGTGGTAGTAGTTTCTTGCATTATTAGTGGTTTCTTGGCATTATTAGTGGTTTCTTGTAAGGAACAATGTACTAGTGACAAAAGGCGATTCTAGGTTGCATTGTGCTCCAACAAGTACTAATAGTGGTCGCGGGAGTGTATAGCTCGTTTTGTGGGTTCGATCCCGGCCGAACGCATGGCGGCCTTTTTTTTAAATAGTAACTTTGCTGTGAGCCAATATTATACACTAGTAGTTTGAGTTTTGAAGTCGAACGGACGTGTCGCACCACAATCTGGGTGCACTGGATAGCCTAGCCACGTGAATGAGTTTTCCCTCCCATCATCTAGTGGCTCATGTTCTCGCCCTAGCCGCACCTCGCTTGCAGCTTCCTTGTCAGCTAGCGTATTTAAACTAGCGCCTCCCAATTAAGCCCGAGGAGCCGGAAAAGCCTGGTGCGGCATTGGGAACTGTGCAATATGGCTCTGTGCATAAAGTGCTAGTACTCTACTACTCTGTAGCTTGTGGCGTTGCACGCATGGATATCACTCCATTATCGGCTCTATAAAAGAAATTCCTCTTGACGTGATTTTTTTGTTTTGAAACGGAGGCAAAAGCTTTGCCACATCTCATTCATAAAGAAGGAACTACTAAAAAAGTTCGACGAGATCCATTACACCTCCACAAATGGAAGCGAAAAGCCTAGTCTCGCTGTATCAAATAACTCAAATGTTCTGCCCCCGCAGTAACCGTCGCTGATAAATAGGCTGCTAGTCTGTGCGTGAGAGGAGCGGCTGAGTAGGCCAGCTACGCACTTGAATAGAGAACTGAGAGTACCCACTATGCAGGTGTACTTTCCCTACATTGATAGTACAACAATGGTTCTAGAGAACAGTAGTACCCTCCACTTCCAACTATAGCTCCTTGGCCTTGAGATTCAAGAGTTCAAAATTGGTGCACTATACTAGAAGTACAATACATCGCACTACTAGTTGAGAAAGTAGTGCTAGTACTGCTATACTATTAGTACATAGTAAATAATAGCCTCACCCCTTCGCTAAGGAACGATCGAGGAGCTACAGTTGGAAGGGACGAGGCCCTGCGGTTACTACGCTCTTATCTCCTCCTCACCAGTCCCCCTCCCCCCGAAGAGAAGGCATTTCGTTGCTGCTCCCATGGACTCGCCAGGCAGTTCTCCTCCTTGCCGGGCCTGGGAGACCTTGGACAATGATCCTTTGGGAGAAATCGCACACCGCTCCGACGTCCTCACCGCCACAAGACTTGGTGCTTCCTGCACCAACTTTTTAAGATGGTGCTTAAATGGGATTGGGAAAAGGCCATGCTTGTTGGTCTTCCATGCGTCCTCGAGGAGAAGGTTCTTCTATGGGACAATCCTTTGAACAGTCCACCGCTCCCTGGCCATAGTTGCACGTTGACTCTGTTAGAGTTACCGACGTTGAGAGGTAGTTGGATTTTGTCTGATGAGCAGATCAGTCATGGAGTTTGATCATGTAGTACTTAGTTATTCCATTTCCATCCCATAATTTCTCCACTGCCCACCGTCTTATATATAGGTCTGGGATGCCAACGAATATTGGCTTGCATACCTCCGCCGGATACCACCATCATTTTGCACAACATCCACAGCAGTGCGGCCGTTCCCGTAGACCCCTTCTCCACCATTGGGATCGGCCTTCCGGACTAGTGGGCTTGAATATGTATGATGATGCTTACATGAGATTGAAGAAGATAGAAATTGTGTACCCACCGACAAAGCGACGCGGCTACGACGATTACTATCTCATCGCGGTGTTTGACATAAGGATTGCCATCAATGCAAGAGGCAGTAATGGCAGAGGCTGGCGCATGTTGGCTGTGACAGATTTGTACCCCTACACGTTCGAAGATGTCGTGCGCCATCTAGGATGCATCTTTGCAATGACAAGCCAGGGGACTTGTTTCATCTGGTTGCCATCCTATGGTATAGGAGATAACAAACGAAATGCACAAACCATCATTTGCATCCCTAACGGTACTCCATTATTTTGCAGGGACCGGTCATCCCCCGATCAAAATAAGATCGCCAATCCTGGATGTGCATTTGCATCAGCGATTCGGTCTAACCTGGAACCTTGTAGCTGACGTTGGCATATTGGGATCAACTATCTTATAGCAGTCGTTACCCATGGTACCACAGATGTGCAACATGGTCACACCATCTACCACGATCGGACCGTCACCATCTACTCAGGTATTCCATTTTCCCATTGTTGTGTGTTAGAGTAGTAGAGTAGCAGTACTTGTTAGTTATTTTCTTTTCTTGACTGCGACATGTTTACTGTACTAGTAGTACAATTTAGTATTATATTTTTTAACCCTTTCACCTTCTCTTTCATTGTTGTACTACTTACTAGTACTAGTAGGAGTACTTTTTACCTTGGAGGACGCGTATAGCTAGCTAGGACCTTGAAGACTTGAACTCACTAGCTCCCACCATTTTTATTTTTCCATGTCTTACTATCTCATCCATGTAGCTAAGAGTGGCTATACTCCCTCCGTCCGGCGAAGAGTGTACATCTAGAAATTTTAGGACAAATTATGGAGTTGAGTAAAAAATGCATTGGAAAGGTGCAAGCCACCATCTCTCTCCTCTTTAATTATCCAACCCCCAATGAGCTAAGTGCATCTATAAATTAAGAACACCATGTGTAGATTGCTATTGGTCATGATTTTCGTGTGATGAGAGAGAAGTACTTTTTCCTACTTTAAAGTGCATTGGGAAGATAGAAGTATACTTTTTTGTGGACAAATTTTGAAGCTAGATGTACACTCTTCACCGGACGGAGGGAGTATATAAAAAGCCGGTTATTTTACTTCCTCTATACCAGAGTAGTACTATTTGTTGCACAGTATTACTGACTAGCATATTTGAGCACAACATTATTATGCATGGACCTTGACTATGTACGTCACCATGTGTCCAGATTTGAGATGCCGCGTGTACCAGATGAACGACGCCGAGTTCGACCCCCGTGATGCTACGTGGGTGCCGAGGAACACTCCTGGAGAGTTCTCGCTTTTCATTGGGGACAGATACCCCATTGTGAAGCAGATGCCACCTTCCGTGCACGACACCGAAGGCCTGTCGTTCATGAAGCAAGGTTGTGCCTTTAGTGCACACCGTCGGATGAACGACATGCTGGGACACGCTATCCCTGATTTATGCTGCTTCAGCTTGGATTAGTCTCCATCGTATGGAACCGGACTAGAAAGCTACGACAATGATTCCCCTTGCCCACCGCTATTGACCGTGCCATCCATGAAGAACACGTGGGACTGGAACCTGGAGGAGGACATGTAGCCCATCTATAATGTGTAAGTGGAGTATGGTAAATTGTGAACGGTAGCGCTGTGAATATATGTAGACTAGTCATGCACAAATTTATCACATGAAGTGGAGATGAACTTGTGTAGCATACTGGCATTTGTCCTTTAGAATTTATTACTAGTAAATGTGTTATGTGTATGTGCAACTAGTGTAGTTGTTGCATGGGCTCCAACATGCTCTTTGAGAAAAAAGGTGGCACAACTTTGGATATAGGTGACGTGGCGGCATCATACAGTAGCATCGCTCGCTATAGTTGCAGTATACTCCTACTAGGACGACAACTCCTATAAAACCTTGCGCTTGGCTCTTTGCCTCTTCGGGAGGTTCAATAGTTCATACTCGTGTGAACCTTGCACTTGGCTCTTCGCCTCTTCCGAAGGTCCAACAATGATGATACTACAGTACAATATGCTTCTATCAATCTAACACCGATTGAACTACTGCACGTCCACCGCGAGGGCGAGGGAGAGGGAGAGGGAGAGGGCGTTGTAGTCAAAACCCTTGAGGGAGTCTTGGACTAAGGGGTCCTCGGGCGTCCGACCTATTAGACATGGGCCGTACTGATGGGTTGTGAAGATACAAAGACCGAAGACTCTACCCATGTCCGGATGGGACTCTCCTTGGCGTGGAAGGCAAGCTCGGCGACCAATGTGAAGATTCCTTTCTTTGTAACTGACCTTATGTAACCCTAGATCCCTTCGGTGTCTATATAAACTGGAGGGCTAGGTCCGTAGACATATATCCTCATAATCATAGTCAGACATGCTATACTTTTACGGTTTAGTCATTACGATATTGTGGTAGATCAACTCTCGTAATACTCATATTCATCAAGATCAATCAAGCAGGAAGTAGGGTATTACCTCCATAGAGAGGGCCCGAACCTTGGTAAACATTATGTCCCTCGTCTCCTGTTAACATCGACCTTAGACGCACAGTTCGGGACCCCCTACCCGAGATCCACTGGTTTTGACACCGATATTGGTGCTTTCATTAAGAGTTCCACTGTGCCATCGTCAAAAGGTTTGATGGCTCCTTCAATCATCTACAACGACGTTGTCCAAGGGGAAGTCTTCCTCCCCGGACAGATCTTCATGTTTGGCGGCTTCGCACTGCGGGCCAACTCGCTTGGCCATCTGGTCAGATTTGGAAGCTTGAACTACGTCACGGATATCCGTGGAGACTTGATCTTCGATGGATTCGAGACCACGGCAGCCGCTCCCTGCCACCACGATGAACATGACGTAAATATGTCATCGGTCCATACACAGGAGATAGTACCTGTAGCTGCTCTGGCCCTAGATCCGGAGCAGATCACGCCATCCGAAGACGGGAAGCTCAACCCCGCCGTGGAAGCCACAGACTCAGCGGCGTTGCAGCCGCACACAGACTTAACTTCAAGTGACATCTATGTCACCGGAACCATGGACTCGTCTCCGGCTACATGTTTTGAACCTTGTGCGTCCGCATACGTCGAGCTTGATCGGTCATCGATCGTCGAATTCAGCTCCGCGGACATCTTCTGACACTCGCCCTTGGGCACATGTTAAACTCGTTAATAACACTATCCTTAGCGGGGGGCCCACAGCCGAATTGTATCCGGTTCGAACCGGAGGCTGATGACAGAGAATTTCGCTTCCCACCCATCGCCCACTTCATAGCCACTGTCGAAGACTTAACTGACATGATCGATTACAGCTCCGACGACATCGACAGTATGGACGAGGATGACGGAGAAGAGGAGGCTCAGAACCCGCCGTTTACCGGACGTTGGACGACCACTTCCTCATATGATGTATACATGGTGGATGCACCAAAAGAGAATAGCGACGATGACAAGGAAGATCTAGTTGAGGATAAACCTCCCGAGATACAATCAAAGTGCCAGCGTCAGCGGTGCCGCTCTAAGTCACGCCGCAGCAAAGACAGCAACACCGGTATAGGAGAAGATAACACTCCGGAAGGTGCCGAAGACAATGAAGACCCCGTTGATGCAACTGCCGAACATGATGAACGGGAAGATGGGCAAGTTAGCCCTGGTAAACAGGCCACACATGAAGACTCGGAGGACAGTAATTATCTTCCGCTCTCCGAGGATGAGGTGAGCCTCGGCACTGAGGATTTCATCGTGCCTAAGGAACCTCTTAAGCAGGAGCGCTTCAAGCGCCAGCTAATAGCCACAACAAGGAGCCTAAAAAAGAAGCAACATCAGCTTCAAGCTGACCAAGATCTGCTCAACGATAAATGGACCTATGTCCTAGCAGCCGAAGAATATGGCCTCAAGCGCCCAGCCAAAAGCTACCCGAAGCGCAAATTGCTACCTCAGTTCGACGACGAGGCGCCGGAGCACATACCGCCATTGCGTAATGTGGCTGACCGACCACCACGTGGTCGGGATAAAACGGCAACACAAGCTGAACACCAGCCCACCCCGCCTCATCGCAAATGTAGAGGCAAAACAGCTCGCGGTCATACATATGACCTTCAGCAGGACCTGAACGATAGAGAAGGACATACCAAATCGATCTACGGATCGCGAGGACGTGCCTCGACACGTGACGACGGTTATCTATTCGGACGTGACAAACCTAGTCATGTGCAGGCCGAAAGCCGCAGACGGACTCCATCGGAGCTACGTCGCGATGCGGCCCGATATAGAGGCGCCGCACACCCTCTTTGCTTCACTGACGAAGTCATGGAACATGAATTCCTAGAAGGGTTCAAACCCGTGAATATCGAATCATACGATGGAACCACAGATCCCACGGTATGGATCGAAGACTTCATTCTCCATATGCATATGGCCCGCGGCGATGACCTTCATGCCATTAAATACCTCCCCCTAAAACCCAAAGGACCAGCCTAGCACTGGCTGAACAGCCTGCCCAAAAATTCCATCGGCAGCTGGGAGGACTTGGAAGAAGCCTTCCTTGACAACTTTCAAGGTACATATGTTCGACCTTCGGACGCTGATGACTCAAGCCATATAGTTCAACATCCCGGAGAGTCAGCCAGGAAATTCTGGACTAGGTTCCTAACTAAAAAGAACCAGATCGTCGACTGTCCGGATGCCGAAGCCCTAGCGGCCTTTAAACACAGCATTCACGACGAATGGCTCGCCCGCCACCTTGGCCAAGAAAAGCTGAAGTCCATGGCAGCCCTCACGGCACTCATGACCCGCTTTTGTGTGGGAGAGGATAGTTGGCTGGCCCGTAGCAAAAACAAAGCAAGCGACGCCGGCACCCCTGAAGCCAAAAATAGCAACGACAAGTCCCGACGCAACAGACACAAGCATCGAAACAACAGTGACAATACCGATGATGCGGAGGCCAATGCCGGATTCAGTGGCTCTAAGTCCAGTCAACGGAAGAAGCCGTTCAAAAAGAACAATTCGGGTTCATCCAGCTTGGACCGCATACTAGATCGTATGTGCCAGATTCATGGCACCCCGGACAAACCACCCAATCATACCAACAGAGATTGTTGGGTTTTCAAACAAGTCGGCAAGTTAAATACTGAAAACAATGAGAAGGGATCGCAAAGCGAGGACAACGACGAGGAGCCCCGGCCACCGAACACAGGGGGACAAAAGAAGTTTCCCCCTCAAGTCAAAATGGTGAACATGATATATGCTACCCACATCCCCAAGAGGGAGCGCAAGCGCGCGCTCAGGGACATCTATGCAATAGAGCCAGTCGCCCCAAAATTTAATCCATGGTCGTCATGCCCGATCACCTTCGATCGTCGGGATCACCAACCAGTATCCGTCACGGTGGTTCAGCCACATTGGTCCTGGACCCAATAATTGATGGGTTCCACCTGACGCGAGTCCTGATGGACGGTGGCAGTAGCCTCAACCTGCTCTATCAGGATAAAGTGCGCAAAATAGGCATCAATCCATCACGGATAAAGCCCACAAAGACTACCTTTAAAGGAGTCATACCAGGTGTAGAGGCCCGCTATACGGGCTCAATCACACTAGAGGTTGTCTACGGATCTCCGGATAACTTCCGAAGCGAGGAGTTAATCTTCGATATCGTCCCCTTTTGCAACGGCTATCATGCACTGCTCGGACGAATCACATTTGCTCGATTCAACACGGTGCCACACTACGCTTATCTCAAGCTCAAGATGCCTGGACCACGAGGCGTCATAACAGTTAATGGAAACACGGAACGCTCCCTCCGCACTTAGGAGCACACCGCTGCCTTAGCAGCAGAAGTACAGAGCGGCCTTTTCAAGCAGAACCTTAACTCGGCGGCCGATCCCCCGGACACTGTCAAGAGAGTCCGGACTATTCTGCAGCAGGACAGCTCGGCTCGTCAAGAGCTCGACTAGCAATGCAGCCTCTGTCCTAGTCCCGACCAAGTGGCAGCAATTGTACCGCGCGTACATAACTACGCACTAAAAATACCATGGCACGGATGGAGGCATAACCATCTTGTGATCCACAATACGGCTCGACCGCCCTGGACACACATACTTTCACTGCTTCCTTTTTCTCCTTTTTTCAGGTTTCTTTTTCACAGACCCTCCCTGACGGCTCGACCATCTATTCTTTTCGAAGGATAAATACACCAAGACGACAGGAAGCATGGACACATTAGGGAAATTTTAGGTGGTTTCTTTTAACGATCCCTCTACCTGTTTTCAGGACCCACACGCAGCTCAACCTTGGTCAAGGCATATTAAATAGCATTTTGCTTATTGCACTACTTGTATAAATGCGCCTTTACGCACCAATGAAATTATAAGGGAAACAGTTTGTGGCCCAGATTTTAAGGCTCTAGCTTACTACCTTTTCTTCTTTTTCTTTTTTGGTAACTTTATCAGATAGCACCCGTACACTCTGGTGCGTTTCAATTTGTTAGGGCCTTCATAGCGCCCCACAACATGGCAACAAAAATCTGAACACTTTTACAGTATAGTTCAGCACCCCAAATTTAGCATTATATGCATTGGCTCCGAATCATGTCTTTGGTCAATAGTTGGGTTGCCCGGCTCCTGTGCTTACTACCTTACGTTCCGCTGTATCGGATAGGGTAGTAAAGGGAGAACTACTGCGATTGTGCCCTGGTTTACCCGGATGAGCACCTTAGTAGAGAAAGCCGAAAACTGACTATCATGATGCGGCGAGAGCCGGTCATCTCTTCGGAGGTCTCAAATCCTTAGAGATTTTTTCCGCATTACGTGAGGGATTGGTACTTACCCGATCAGGTGTTTATAGCATCCTAGTTCGGATACTAGGGGCTGCACCTATATTTCTATTGTCAAACTCCTATGGCTAAGTGAGGGTGCTAAAGCCGCATAGTTCGATTTCCTGGTTCGTCGTGCTAAACACCTCCTTCAAGGACCAAACAATTGGATCAAGAATGTTTAGATTACATCCCAAACACCCCCGTCGACACAAGATATTCTGGCGCAAGATATTGCGACCAGAATAGCTTCTCCGTTGAGCTCCCTTCTTCGGCTCGAAAGAACTCCGCAGCGTCAGACACACTGCGCGGTAGATCTGCAAACGCCCCTGGAGAACTCCAAATCCGGGTTAGTAAGAAATACTTCTTCTTCACATACTTGATTTGCATACTAAACACCTTACCCGCCACGATTTTCTTGGCCTCCTAGATCTCCTGGAGGGCGCCCTGGGCCTCAACCCGGGCCTCTTCCACGCTTTGACAGGCCTTAGCGAGTTCGGTCTCTCGAGCCGAAATGTCGTGCTCCAAGGATTCGCATTTCTTCACTGCATCCTGGAGCTCTTGTTGGACCTCATCAAGCCTAGCCACATGCTTCTCTCGAGCGGCTTTTTCCTTGGCAGCTTTCTCCTCGACCTGGGCCAAGGCCTATTTAAGGACCTCAACCTCGGTCGCCACTCCTACACATATCATGCACTACGTTCAATATGCATTATTTATTCTATCCGAATATACAGCCAGTCAGTACATACATTGCTTGTCTTCTAGCTGCTTCCTCACTTGGCCGAGGTCCTCCTCGGCCTGCTCCATTCTTTGCTTCAGTCTGGAGACTTTGGTAGTGTGTGAGGTGGCGGCCAGCAACGATGCCTGCTTGTTCATATAAGACATATTTAGTTAGTCTCTTGCGAAAATAAATTGATCCTATGTCCGGCTTTTCTTTTCGAACACCGGACAGTGTCTCGGGGGCTACAGTCTATATGGGGATTTTCTCTTTTGCGTCGCTTACCTCAAAACCTGTCAGCAGGCTGTTGCAGGCTTCGGTTAGTCCGCTCTTGACGGATCGAAATCTCTCAATCACGGTACCCATAAGAATACGGTGTTCATCCACAATGGAAGCGCCTCGTAGTGCTTCTAGCAGATTATCTGGTGCCTCTGGTTGGACAGAGGTCACCGATAGAACAGGCACACCCCCTTCTTTCGAAGGAGGTTGCTCGCCGGATTCCGGAGCCGTATAGGTCTCCGGACTTGTATTCGGCTGGGGGCCGAATTGAGCATGGCCCCCATCCCCAGTCGCCATGGGGGTCTGCTTCCCCATGTGTCCGGCAGCCAAGGCTTCGCCCTCTGGCGCCACCCTGGCGGCCTCCTGAACCTCTCCCTGGACGGGGAAGGTCCTTTGGGACAACACCTCGTCGTAGCCCTTGGCTATGGGAGAGTGAGCGGCCGGCGGTGACTCGCTGGCCATCGCCTTCGAATCCAACAAACCTCTTGATGAGGATCGCAGGGAGCTGTCGTGGGCCGGACTGCAATGGCATGAATTAACATATTATATTATGAAGCAAGAGAGGCTGGATGCATGGACATATGTGGGTTTCTAGTACTTACAACGCGGCTAGAGGCTTGTTTCGGGGGCGTCGTTCCGGGCTGCTGTCGACGTCCCACGCGGAATTATCCGCGGGGGGACCCTTCCCCCTCTTGGGCGCCTCCGCCTCCAGATTTGTGGAGGCCGCCCTCTTCTTCCTCCCCCCATCAGGGGGAGAGATGCTTTCTTCCTCCTCGTCATCGTCTTCAGCGATGGAGGAGAGATTCTTGTCTTCGTATGACACGTCCGAAGCTCCCTTGCGGTGGAGGCCACTCCGGACCCCCTTGGCCTTCTTCTCCGGCGCCTTATAGGGCGCCGGCACCAGCATTTTCGCCAGGAGCGGGATGACTGGTTCTTCGAGCAGTGGAGTCGAACAGTGAATCCGCTCCGCCCTCTCCATCCATACCTTAAAAAACAATAATAATAAAGTTAAGATATCCTCCTTGAAACAAGCAAGTCAAGGATGTGCCTTAAGATGTGAAAGACTTACCGCATTGGCACGATGGGTAATATCGTGCCCGCGATCCGAGTCCATGGCTGGCGGCGTCTCGTTGCCTTTGAAAAGCAACTTCCAGGCATCTTCGTGAGTGGTTCCGAAGAGCGTTTCCAAGGTTTGGTGCTTCTTCGGATCGAATTCCCATAAGGGGCAGGTTCGGATTTGGCATGGGAGGATCCGGCGTACCAGCATCACCTGGATGACGTCGATGATCTTGATGTTTTTATCCACCATGCTTTGGATGTGCATTTGCAGTGCTATCAGTTCGTCCGACGAAGACCAATTTGGGCCCTTCTCTATCCAGGAGGTGAGCCACATTGGAGCTCCGGAGTTGAATTCGGGAGCCGGGGCCTAGGTGGCGTCGCGGGGCTCTGTGATGTAGAACCACAGTTTTTGCCACTCCTTGACCGTCTCCACAAAAGTACCCTGGGGCCACGTGACATTGGGCATCTTGCTCACCATGGCACCTCCGCACTCCGCGTGCTGACCGTCCACCACCTTCGGCTTCATGTTGAAGATCTTGAGCCACAGTCCGAAGTGGGGTTGGATGCGGAGGAAGGCCTCACACACGACAATGAATGCCGAGATGTTGAGGAAGGAGTTCGGGGCTAGATCATGGAAATCTAGCCCGTAATAGAACATAAGCCCGCGGACGAAAGGGTGGAGAGGAAACCCCAATCCACGGACGAAATGAGGGATGAAGACCACCCTCTCGTTGGGCTTCGGGGTGGGGACGATTTGCCCCTTGGCTGGAAGTCAGTGTGCGATTTCTTTCGCCAGATACTCGGCCTCCCGAAGCTTGGTGATATCCTTCTCCCTAACGGACGAGGCCATCCACTTGCCTTGCCCTCCAGATCCGGACATGGCTGAGTGCTTCCTTGAGGCGGAAAGAATGAGAACTTGGGCGCTGGAGCTCGAGAATGAAAGGGCAGAGAAAGAGAGAAGGCGTGGGTGAAGAAAGGGAGTCCTTATCTCCTTATAAAGGCAGTGAATATCAAGCGCCTCCCCACTAGCCTTAAAACTCGCCTGTTCCCAAGGGCTGTGTAAACAACACGGTTATATTATCCACGCTCGTATTGATGGGAATCCCGCAATAAGGGGACACGATCTCTACTTTGACAAGACATGGCTATTAAAACCGCGTCTCGAAACGTGGAACGTGTCGAATTTCGGGTTCCGGCAGACCCTTGAGGTTCGAACACTGGGGTGCGCGCGGAGATTTCGCCTTCTACCTACCTGCGCCCCACCGCCGCGCTAAGATCTAAGCTATGGAAAGAACAACACAAGAGACACGGAGTTTATACTGGTTTGGGCCACCGTTGTGGTGTAATACCCTACTCCAGTGTGTGGTGTGGTGGATTGCCTCTTGGGCTGATGGTGATGAGCAATACAAGGAAGAACAGCCTCGCGAGGGTCTGTTCTTGGCTGGGGCGATGAACTGCTGGGAGGAGTTCAATCACCCTTCTCTCTCTCTCTCTCTCTCTCTCTCTCTTCTCGATTCTCTCTCCGATTTCGATCAGATCTCTGATCTCCCCTCTACCCTGTGGGTGTCTAGTCCTATTTATAGGCAAAGGCCTTGGGCCTCTTCCCAAATATTGAGCGGGAAGGGCGCCAACAATTGGCCATTTTGAAGGGGAACATCTGGTACACTTATCCTGACTAAAGTTGGTCCTCGCCTGCCAAAGGCTCTGGTGGTGACGCTGGCTTGGGCTCCACAACGACTTCCTCCCTGCCGTTAGACTGGTCTTGGTCTCGTTGCACCGAAACGGGTGTCTTTGCTTGATGCTCTCGCCTGCGCTTGCTCCCTTTGCACCAAAGAGGAAAGGAGGACACTGCGCGGGCTGGCGCCCACCTGGCACCCTTGGTCGTCATGGCTTGCGTCACGGGCACCTTGTGAGGTACCCCGCCTTGATCTCTCCGCCTCCTCGCAAGCCAGCCTAATGAGGCCGTGCCTGAGGAAGCTCCATGTCGTCCGCCCCGCGAGGCTTGACCCCTCGCGAGGGTCTTGGGTCTGTGTTGATGAAGATGGGCCGTGTCGGGCCCCTCCTTGAGCCACGCCGCAGGCAGGCAAGTCTAGGGACCCCCATTCCCAGAATGCCGACAGTAGCCCCCGGGCCCAAGGCTCGCCCGGACTTGGCCGTGCAGGGAGGCGAAAGAGCAAGAGCGAAGCGCCGCGGGCCCTAACAGCCTGCGGCCTTGGGCGCCGCGTGGCGATTGATTGGACGTGGGCGTCTCCACTTCCCCACGGCGCCTCGGCAACTGCACGGATTGGAAAAGTCCCTGCATGCAAAGCGGGTCATGATTACCTGCGATCGTGGGGGCCGACGGTTGGCCCTCGCCGGCTATAAGTACGGATCAACGCGTGCCCTTCTAGTTCATCCCCCTCGCTTCTCCTTCTTCTTCATGGCCCCGTCGAGGAGGTTCTCGGCCGCAGAGAAGGGGAAGGCTCGCCAGGTTGAGCCTGCCTCTCCCCCGCCCAAGCGCGGCCGAGGGCGCCCTCACAAACATCTTGTGGCCACCACGGCAGCTCCCCATGGCTGTGGAGACGATTTCCAGCACGGTGACGAGCGGACTACTACGGCCGGGGGGCACGCTTCGGTCGCGCGTTCCCTTAGGCCGCGCTTTCGCGCTGCAGAGGTGGTGCCGGAGTTTGTTGTGTGGTCGGCGGAGCCGACTAGCACCTGGCTTCAACTTCCTTGCTTCCTCCTCGGTGAGCTCCCGGCCGGCGCCCCGGGTAGCCTCTGGCTTCAGGCAGACGGCTGCTGCAGCCGGGCCTCATGGGCTTCACTGGAGGTCTCCGCAGCCGGGAGCCTGGCCTTGACCCGCGGTTGGCAGACGTTTGCCCGCGCGCGTGGCCTGAGCCGTCGGTGCACCCTGCACTTTAAGTTTGACGGCGATGCCACCCTCTACGTGAGGGTGTTTGGGGAAGATGGTCTCCGCGCAGGGTGCTGCCCTGAGGACGACGACCGTGGCCGGGAACCCAGCCCCGGCGATGATGGAGAGGACAGCGCTTGCGTGATTGGCGGCGCTCAGGGTTCCCCAAGCTTCACCGGTTCTTCTTTAGGCGGCGACTCTTCTAGCGGTGGCCGCGGTCAGCCTCCACGCCGTCGTACCTGCTTGGGAGGTGGTAGCGTGTCTGCCCGCCGTCGCGCCTTGGTGAAGCACGAGAGGGAGTCTGCCTGAGCCTCGGAGGCAGCTCGAGTCTTCCCTGCAGGTTGGTGTGAGGCGAGCTGCGCCTGATTTGTTCTTTCTTTTCCTTTTTCCTACGTAAAAAGATAGTAGCGTGGAGCCCCGCGGGGGCGTGTTTGGGTTATTGCTGTTAATCATCGCTTTGCTTCCGTTATCGTGCCTTACGGCTATGTGCCCGCGCGTGGATAGTTCCCGGCCCCAGCCGTGGGGGGCGACCGACCCAGGCCCTGTGTTTGTGTCGCGGTGCCCGTGGGGCACGGACTGGAGGGGTGCTCCTGTAATGGACCCAGGTCGCGAAACCTTTGAACGACTAGGACAGGAACACTCGTGAGGGCGCTCGGCTGGCCCCCTCGTGAGGCCTTGCATAAGAGAAATCGAGGCAGGAGAGTGAAAAGTCGAAGAACCACAAGCCAAAGACGGCAACAGCTTCAATAAAACTTCGAATGAGAATGAACAAGCCAACTGCAGAAAGCAAATGAAAAAGCCGCGTCCGGCACCTAATCTAGTCTTCGACATCTTCTCACCAGCGCGGAGCTAAGTGCCGCCACTGGGCGTGGGAGGGAGCCCCAGGGCCTGAGGCCGACGCTCTTGAGACTCCGGGCGTGTACAACCCCAACTCATTATTACGTGAGAGTGTCACGGGCGGTGAGCTTCACAGACATTAGCCTTCTTCACAGGCTCCGGGCCTTTCTTGGGGGAAGCAGGCTTCATGGGCATTTGCCCTCTTCACAGGCTCTGAGCCTTTTCCAAAACGCGACAGCTTCACAGGCATTCGCCTTCTTCACAGGCTCTGGGCCTTTTCCAAAACGCGACAGCTTCACAGGCATTCGCCTTCTTCACAGGCTCTGGGCCTTTTCCAAAACGCGACAGCTTCATAGGCATTTGCCTTCTTCACAGGCTCGGGGCCTTTTCCAAAACGCGACAGCTTCACAGGCATTCGCCTTCTTCACAGGCTCTGGGCCTTTTCCAAAAAGGATAATCTTCATAGGCATTCGCCTTCTTCACAGGCTCTGGGCCTTTTTAGGGGTAGAACCTCCGGAGGTGCTGGATGTTCCATGCATTCTGGACCGGCACTCCCTCCTGAGTCTCCAAGCACGTGGAGCCGGGCCTGGAAACATGAACAACCTTGAACGGGCCCTCCCACATGGGAGAGAGCTTGTGCAGTCCCTCCCTAGAGAGAACCCGCCTGAGCACGAGGTCTCCTACCTCGAGAGTTCTGGGGCGGATGTTGCGGCAGTGATATCGTCGCAGCGCTTGTTGGTACCTCGCCGCTCGCAGCGCGGCTTCTCGGCGACGTTCCTCCCCCAGCACGAGGTCCATCCCCCGCATGGCGTCCTGCTGCGCCTCATCGAACGCCAGGACCCACGCGGAGCGACATCTGACCTCGTGAGGGAGGACCGCTTAGGCTCCGTAGACCAGGAAGAACGGGGTCTCTCCAGTCGGCTTGGTCGCGGTTGTGCGGATGGACCACAACACGGACTGAAGCTCGTCGTACCAACCTCTGCCGCAGGCCTCCAGCTTCTTCTTGAATGTCCTGGTCTTGAGGCCCCTCAGGACCTCTGCGTTGGCTCGCTCGGCCTGGCCGTTGCTTCGGGGGTGCGCCACCGAAGCGGAGCATATCTGCGTTCCAAGGTTAGCACAGTATGTTTTGAAGAGGTTACTAGTGAACTGCGAACCTTTGTCTGTGATGATGCGGTTCGGCACCCCGAAAAGGCTCACCATTCCCCTGATGAACTTGACCGCGGAACCCGCGGGGATGGTGCGGGCGGCCTCTACCTCAGCCCACTTGGTGAACTTGTCCACGGCGACGTAGAGGTAGCGGTAGCCCCCTGGCGCCTGAGGAAACGGGCCCAGGATGTCCAGCCCCCAGACTGCGAATGGCCACGAAAGGGGTATAGTCTGTAGGCCTCCTGCCGGCTGATGGATCTGCTTGGCGTGGAACTGGCAGGCCTCACAAGCTTTCACCAGTTCAACAGCGTCATTGAGTGCGGCGGGCCAATAAAACCCACTGCGGAACACCTTGCCGACGAGGGTCCATGATGATGAATGATGTCCATAGTCTCCACCGTGTATATCTTCCAGCAGTTCCTTTCCTTGCTCCCTGGAGATGTAGCGCAGGGATACATCGTTCGGTCGCTTCCGATAGAGCTCTCCATCCTTGATGCAGTATGTCGTGGCCTGCCATGCCACACGCTCCACTTCCTCCTCCTTCTCCGCCAGGGTCCCTTGTGTTAAGTAACTCCGGAGCTCCGTGATCTAGCACCCCTCCTGAGGTTCCATCGTCAGGAGCAGGCATGCTCCTGAGGCCGGGCCACAGACCGGGGCTCCTGAGGCAGGTGGCTGGGGGAGCTCCTCCCGAGGCTGAGCCGTGTTTGACAATGACGGCAGGGCTGAGGGCTTGAAGAGCCGCTCCTCGAAGACGCCAGGCTCCTGAGGTAACCGCCTGGATGCCCGTTTGGCGATGTCGTCGGCCTCCTGATTGGTGCCACGGGGCACATGCTGCAACTCCAACCCCCAGAACTGCTTCTCCATCCTGTGGACCTCCGCAAGGTAGGCTTCCATGTGCTCATATTTCGGCTCGTACACCTTGTTGGAGAAATTGACAAGGAGCTGCGAATCACCCTTGATGGTGAGGCGTTTCACCCCCAGGGCAGCTGCGTCCTTCAAGCCCGCTATTAAACCTTCATACTCCGCTATGTTGTTGGAGACCTTTTCACCTTGCTGGAAACAGAGCTGTACAGCGTAGTAGAGCTTGTCCTGAGTGGGCGATATAAGCACTGCCCCAGCCCCAGCGCCATGCCTGGAAAACGCCCCATCGAAGTACATGACCCAGCCTTCTAGTGCCTCGCTTCCCGGGGAGAGGGACCGATCCTCGTCGGCCTTGAGGCCTGGTGCCTCCATCCATTCTGCCACAAAATCCGCTAATGCTGCTCCCTTGATGACTCTGGTCGTGCTGAATTCGAGCTGAAACGCTTGCAGTTCTATGTTCCACTCAGCGACCCTTCCAGCTGAGTTAGGGCTCCTAAGCACTCTCTCCAGGGGGTATGACGAGACGACCTTGATGGGGTAATCCTAAAAATAGTGCCGCAGCTTGCGCGAGGCAACCAGTAGCGTGAGGAGGAGCTTCTGAGGCATGGGGTACCGTGCCCTCACGTCCCGCAACACCGTGCTGATGAAGTACACTGGGTGCTCAACGAGGTTGGGTGCGTCAGTGCTGGTGGCGCCCTTCGGAGACCATGGCGCCTCCTGAGGTGATGAGGCCTCCTAAGGCTGGCCATCTGGGAGAGGGGCCTGTTCCGCCTCCGGTGCACTCCTCTGCAGCGGCTGATCCTCCTCAGCCGTGGTGGCGGTTTCTGTGGGCCTTCCTTGTTCCTGTTTTGCCTTGTCCCGGGCTGTTGCTGTGGTTTTGATTCGACGCTCCTCCCTAACCGCCACCAGGGCTGTGCTGGCGGAGTAGGGAGTGGCGGCGAGGTAAAGCACGAGGGGCTCTTGAGGGCGTGGAGCTACCATGACCGGAGGGCTGGTCAGGTATCTCTTGAGATCCTGGAACGCCTTGTCGGCCTCTTCAGTCCATTCAAAGGGCCCCTTTTTCTTCATTAGCTGGAAGATGGGTAGCGCTCGCTCCCCCAACTTGGAGATGAAGCGCCCTAGCGCGGTCACGCGTCCAGTGAGATTCTGCATTTCTCTGAGGGACTTTGGCGGGCTCATGTCCTCGACCGCCTTGACCTTTTTTGGGTTAGCCTCGATGCCTCGGTGGGACACGAGGAAACCCAAGAGCTTGCCCGAGGGGACTCCGAACACACACTTCTCTGGGTTGAGCCGCAGGTTCACTGCGTTGAGGCTCGCGAAGGTTTCCTCCAGGTCTTGTATCAGGGTCCTAGCCTCCCGAGACTTCACCACAATGTCATCGACGTAAGCCTCAACATTCTTCCCGAGCTGCGGGCCCAAGGTGATGTGCATCAGCCGCTGAAAGGTCGCCCCTGCGTTACGCAGCCCGAATGGCATGCATGTGTAGCAGTACACCCCACACGGGGTTAGGAAGGCTGTCTTTTCGACATCTTCTACCGCCATCTTGATTTGGTGATACCCAGAGAAGGCATCCAAGAAGCATAGCAGGTCGCATTCTGCGGTGGAATCGACGATCTGGTCGATGCGGGGGAGCGGGAACGGATCTTGCGGGCATGCCTTGTTGAGGTTGGTGAAGTCGACACACATGCGCTCCTTCCCTCCCTTCTTTGGCACAACGACAGGGTTGGCCAACCAATCCGGGTATCGGACCTCGCGAATGACCCCAGCGGCTTCTAGTTTGCGGGTCTCTTGGATGATGAAGGCCTGCTTTTCCGTGGACTACCGCCTTGCCTTCTGCTTCACAGGGCGCATGTTGGGGCACACGTTGAGGTGATGCTCGATTACGCTCCTAGGGATCCCCGCCAACTTGTCAGGCTCCCAAGCGAATACCTTCTTGTTTGTGTGCAGGAACCTGACCAGGGCCTCCTCCTGCTCGGGCTCGAGGTTGGCGCCTATGGTGAAAGTGGCGTTGGTGGACCCGTCCTCATCGATGGGTATTTGCTTGGTTTCTGCCTTGTCTTGGGTGAACAACTGTTTCTTCTTGGCGGGTGCAGCCCCTTGGGCTCGGGGGTCTCCGAGTCGGCGGGCTGTGCCGACGCCGCCGTCTTGAAGGCGAGCTTGAGCACTCGCAACGCGTCTCCGGTGTCCTCGTGCACGGTGAGGACACCACTGCTCCCGGGCATCTTCATGAGGTTGTACGCCGGGTGCGTCGTGGCCATGAACTGGGCCAGCGCTGGGTAGCCGAGGATGGCGTTGTAGGGGAGGCCGATGGGGGCGATGTCGAAGTCGACCAGCTCCGTGCGGAAGTTGTTGTAGGTGCCGAAGGTTACTGGGAGCCGGATATGTCCCAAGGAGCTGGATGATCCGCCCCCAATGCCTGAAAAGGGCCGGCTAGGTTGCAGCCGTTCCAGGGGTATGCAGAGGAGGTTGAAGGCCTCAACCGAGGGCACGCTGAGGCCCGCACCGCCATCGATGAGAGTTCTGGTGACGGCCACCTGGCAAATGGTGGGGGTGCACAGCATGGGGAGCGCACCCGAGCAGGCCGAGTTGGAGGGGTGGTCCTCCAAGCTGAAGGTCAGGCCGGCCTTGGGCGCCGCCCGGTCCGGGAGAGCCCCCTGCCGCGTGGAAGCGGCGCTGACCCGGCGGATGAACGGGTTGATGTGGTGACTTGTAGGCGGCGCCTGCGAGCCGCCCAGGAGGGCCGCGACGACCGGGGGTGTTGGTGTAGCGTGGTGGGCGGGGAAGAGGTTGTGGAGCTCTTCCCAAGAGGCCATGGAGGCTGCCAGCAGGTGGAGCAGCCATGCGCGCGGAGCGCCGGTGAGGGCCATGGGGAGCCAGTTGGCCATGACCCTATCGTCACCTCCAACTTCGAGGATGGCCTCCTCGTACGCCAGCAAGAAGGCCAGCGGATCAGTCGCACCGCCGTAGCGCGGCGGCGTCATTGGCTTGAACTTGTCCGGCCACCGTACCCGTCGCAGGGCTGGGGCCAGGGCTAGGAGCCCCCTGGCCCCCGTGCTGGCGCCGGCGGCCAGAGCGGGAGACACGCTACTCATCGCGAGGCAGGTCATGGCGGTGGCGGAAGGGAAAACTCCGGTGCACCCCTACCTGGCGCGCCAAATGTCGGATTTCGGGTTCCGGCAGACCCTTGAGGTTCGAACACTGGGGTGCGCGTGGAGATTTCGCCTTCTACCTACCTGCGCCCCACCGCCGCGCTAAGATCTAAGCTATGGAAAGAACAGCACAAGAGACACGGAGTTTATACTGGTTCGGGCCACCGTTGTGGTGTAATACCCTACCCCAGTGTGTGGTGTGGTGGATTGCCTCTTGGGCTGATGGTGATGAGCAATACAAGGAAGAACAGCCTCGCGAGGGTCTGTTCTTGGCTGGGGCGATGAACTGCTAGGAGGAGTTCAATCACCCTTCTCTCTCTCTCTCTTCTCGATTCTCTCTCCGATTTTGATCCTATCTCTGATCTCCCCTCTACCCTGTGGGTGGCTAGTCCTATTTATAGGCAAAGGCCCTGGGCCTCTTCCCAAATATTGAGCAGGAAAGGCGCCAACAATTGGCCATTTTGAAGGGGAACATCTGGTACACTTATCCTGACTAAAGTTGGTCCTTGCCTGCCAAAGGCTCTGGTGGTGACGCTGGCTTGGGCTCCACAATGACTTCCTCCCTGCCGTTGGACTGGTCTTGGTCTCGTTGCACCGAAACGGGTGCCTTTGCTTGATGCTCTCGCCTGCGCTTGCTCCCTTGCACCAAAGAGGAAAGGAGGACACTGCATGGGCTGGCGCCCACCTGGCACCCTTGGTCGTCATGGCTTGCATCACAGGCACCTTGTGAGGTACCCCGCCTTGATCTCTCCGCCTCCTCGTGAGCCAGCCTGATGAGGCCATGCCTGAGGAAGCTCCGTGTCGTCCGCCCCGCGAGGCTTGACCCCTCGCGAGGGTCTTGGGTCTGTGTTGATGAAGATGGGCCGTGCTGGGCCCCTCCTCAAGCCACACCGCAGGCCGCAGGTAGGCAAGTCTGGGGACCCCCGTTCCCAGAACGCCGACAGAACGGCAGACGAAAAACGGTTCAAAATGATGACCAAGTAGACGTGATGTCATGTTACAAAAGGACTGTCAGCGGATTGGACACGTGCAAATATTATATTCTCTGCGGTTATGTGTGGTACTTGTGTTACAGATCCGATCACGTTCACTACGTCCGAAGACTATCTTGGAGTATTCGGCAAGGGGAACCCGCCTTGCAATGCCGAAGACAATCTGCGCGCCGGACACCTCGTCATTGAAGCCTGGTTCAGGGGCTACTGAGGGAGTCCTGGACTAAGGGGTCCTCGGGCATCCGACCTATTAGACATGGGCCGGACTGATGAGCTATGAAGATACAAAGACCAAAGACTCTACCCATGTCTGGATGGGACTCTCCTTGGCGTGGAAGGCAAGCTTGGCAACCAATATGAAGATTCCTTTCTCTGTAACCGACCTTATGTAACCCTAGATCCCTCCGATGTCTATATAAACCGGAGAGCTAGGTCCGTAGACATATATCCTCATAATCATAGTCAGACATGCTAGACTTTTAGGGTTTAGCCATTACGATCTCGTGGTAGATCAACTCTTGTAATACTCATATTCATCAAGATCAATCAAGAAGGAAGTAGGGTATTACCTCCATAGAGAGGGCCCGAACTTGGGTAAACATTGTGTCCCCTGTCTCCTGTTACCATCGACCTTAGACGCACAGCTCCGGACCCCCTACCTGAGATCCGTCGGTTTTGACATGTAGATTACTGCTTGTATGGCCATGAGGAATGAAATAATTTTGCAGCTAATAATTCTAGTTTCTTCTTGGAGGAGTTGTTGCACCACTAGTTGTTTCTATTGTGTGCTGGACAGTAGATGTGGATAGCCTGCATGCTGTTTCTTAGGACATTAAGCTACGTAAGGATAAATTGACATAAGTATGCTAGTCTAAAGGGTCGATAACTCACATTTGTTTCTGAATTTAGTTGGTTTATCTGTCTATGGTCCTTAGTGTATTAAATGATAGCCAAAGATATCCATCTATAGAGGCTTATCTACTAACTGTTGGACCTTGGAGGCTTATAGTGCGATGAAAGCCAAATGTATCTAACTAGCCAGTCGACATGCTAAAACAACTAGCTATAAAATGACATCAAGTTCTGGTTTACATGCTATTCTCGTCATTCATGCCGACAGCCCTTCTGTTGTAGTGTTTAGAGTAGATTGAGTTTGCTAGCCCTCCTTTTTGTTTCTGTTCTTATTTTGGAAAGATGCTTGGGGTGCATACTTTCTAGAATCTACATTTGGATTTGCAGCTCGTGTTGTCGAAGAAAATTGTCGATTGTTAGATTGATGTTCTGACTTTTATGTGGACCAGTCGTCCATTCTCTAAATCATTCTTTTAATCATGCTACCCTTTTTGTATCCATGTACTATTTATCTTTTTTAAGCATTAATGTATAATTTTCTTTTAGCAATGGCAACACAAGCAGGAACCTCGGCTACCCCTCGTTTAAGTCCCCAAGTGGTAGGGTTCTCTGTTCACGGGAGTCACCATCTAGGCATGCTTGCTGCTTCACCAGAATGATGCATTGTTATTTAGTTGTCGATTGTCTATGTAGATTGACTGTATCGAGTTGAGGGCTTGAGGCAGGCTGTAGGTGATTAGAACAACCACCTGTTAAGTAAGATCGGCTGTAGTGTATGCTCTGGACATAAGCTTATGCTGCTGCCAGTGTAGTGTATGCTCTGAACACAAGATCCTTTACTTGCTCTGGTTTGGTTAAGACTGATGATGTCGTGGATAAGAAAACAATTTAAAAAGGTCTGTTGAAAAAAGGTGGAAGCATGTTCTTTCTTGCAACGTACCCTAAACCCCTAAACTCTTTTTATTTGAACTTGTTAGTTATGTTCTGGAGTCTGCAATTTTTGAATCAATATCTATCTGATTAATGGATGCCTTGTTTTGTTTTTTTAGTTTGTTGCAAAACATATATGTGGTGTATCTGATTAGTTATGTTGTAAAAGAATGCTTGTCTCTGACACTGTTATTCTTATGTTGATATATGTGCCCAGTTTTGTGTGTTTTGAATCAATATCTATCCGTTTAATTACCGACCATGGTGAGCTAGATCCAAACAAACAAGACACTCACATTAACTTGGCACTTTGAGTCCTTGTAATTCTGATAGTGTGGAACTATATTTTGTACACATAGTCAACTAGTTTTCATTTTATATTTGCTTGCTTATGTGGAACTATATTTTCTCATTTTTCTAATTATGACATGGATGATATGAAATATCAGAATTGTTTCTGTTACATGGTGTGCTGCAGGAAAGCCCCTGTGTAGGTTTATTATCTCGTAATTGGGCAATTATTTTCTTGCAGGGGGCCACCCGTTCGAGCTCACTTTGACCCTCTTTTGCTCTGTAGTGGTCCTGGTACATGAAAAGCAGGTCCTTTTAAATGTTTTGCTTCCTTGGTTGCATTCTGCTGTACACTCAAAAATATTTTCAATTTAGTGACAAGCAAACAATAAAATAGTCAAAAGGCTTTTATTTAATGTGCTTTTCGAAAATGAAAATGTGCTGTGATGTTCTCCTCTTTCTGTTGACATGTATGTTGAGTAATATCAAGCCATAATTATAGTCCCTCCAAGACATGCTCAAATGTAGTCGCACGTACAGATTTGTGTGGCTGAGGTACAGTTTAAAGATGAGATATGTATAAATGGAACTCATGTAAGGGAATTAGAACTAGAGAAATATATATGTATGGGTACCTCGGCTATTGGAAATACCAACTATACAATCATCTTGCTAATTACTACACATCATATAGATTCTGTAGTGTATTAATCTCACTGGGTAGAGTGGCCTACTTGCACACCTTTATTGACTCGTTGGTTGCTGATTACTTTTGAGCGAGTAGCACATGTCTCAAGCAACTGTAGTATTCCTTTCCCTGAATTGCTCCCTTGTTTTGCTGTGGCCGTATGCTCCATGGTCAATGATGCGTGATGTATACATATTAAAACCAAAATTGGAGTAGTTTCAGTCGTGCATATTAGAACTGAATTATGCTCTATTTTGCTGTAGTTGTATGCTCTTATTGCTGAATTATTTAGTGGGTTGTACAAACTAAACTAGTCTAGTCAGTTTGCTATGATGTATTGTATATTAATGTATTTAAGACGTCTTGTAGAATTTGGGCATGAGCACTCTGGAATTTGGATGTTGTTTGAGATTAATCTTTCCGAGCCATTAGAGTGGGTTCAAGGATGGATCTGCCCATTCATTGTGCAGAGGATCTTCTAATTTACCACTTGTCTACTAGTACATTAGTTATCATGAACCTACATGTTCCCTTCTCTGCAAAGTAAAGACTAAACAAGTTCCTTAACTTCACAATCAAGTTATGACAGCAGTTTGATATTCCTTTTGCTACCACATGTCCTTTAGTCTTTAACTCTCTAATGCTGCTTTCCTTCATCATGCAGGCACGCCCCAATGCTCCCCTCGCTCTGGGCACCCAATGTCAGGCATGCTGTGGATGCCTCGGACCTCAAGGCCAGTCGTGCTACTCCAGCTACTCCTGCCCCGGCCATGCTCAACTTCGCTCCTGGTCAGTTGCCGCAGGTGAGACACTTGCCTCCATGCTTGGGTGATTCTACCTGCTCACTTAGTATCATACTTGAATCTATGCACGAATTTCACAAGTTTGGATGCATCATAGAACTTCTGGTGAACCTATTACAGTGATGTTCATTGATGACCTGCACTTGTACCAATGTATCATGCTGCTATTTGGCAATTCAGTTTCACATTGCATGTGGATCTTAAACTTATACAGTAAGCTTAGTTATTTGCATATGTAAAATATGCTGACAAAGTGTTATGTTGGATTACCGCCTCATGTTGATGGCATTGTCTCTAAACATTTAATAATGTTTCTTTTTGGTGATCTGGATCAGGATCTAATGTTGTTTAGGTTGCTACTGCTGTGACGGAAGACCAGAAGAGGCATTGAGATGCGCACCACAGTTTTAGTTGATGTTGCACCATGTTTTGGTGCTTGTGTATCTGTTTTTGCTTGTAAACACACTTGTATGTGCTTGTGTATCGTGATTGTGTATCTGTTTTTGCTTGTTTAAGTTGATGTTGGATGTGCGGACTTGTATGTGCTGTTGTGTGTATTTGGCTAAATGATTCTGAATTTAATCATTTAATCAAGAGAATTATTGAGTGTTTGATGTTCAAATGTGTAAACTGGAAATCAGTGAATAAAAAGACCAAATGTTCTATTGGACGAAATAATATATGGGCTCTAAAAAGGCTACGGCAAAAATAATAGTGGACTGGAACATTGTTTATTTCTGGAAAAACTGAACAACAAGGCTTAACGAAATGGTCCGCAAAATGGCCATGGCCCAGAAAATTAAAAGGCCGAATTGTTAGGCTTGGCCCATGAAGTCGACCAAAAAATTCACAGGAAAAAATAATATAGAAAGGCTGAATTGTTGGGCTCGGCCCATGTAAAACACCAAACTGGACCGGGCTGATTCTTATCCATGTCAGCTTGCCATGCTGGATCCTACATGGTCTGGGGAGGCTGCTAGTGACCAAAATTTTGGTCGAAGAACCAACGACCTTTTACAGAAGGTCGTTAATTTCAGTTTATGACCGCCAGCTTTTGACCTTCTGTTTTTGGTCAAAAAAAGGTCGCAAATAAAAAACAATGACCTTTCAGCGGCCAAAAGTAAGGGTCACAAGTTGACATATTTCTTGTAGTGCTCAAGTTTTTAAAACAGAGGTAAATGATATTTTGAGACATGCACTGTAACATCCCAAATTTTCAATTTGGAATGTTATACATTAGATCATCATTGCATATCATATTTTATTGCTTTTGGTTTCGGTCCTAGAAATCCTAAGCAACTCAAGGACCCACAGAGAGAGTTGGGGATTTCGTTATTTTCATATTTGAGTTTTTCTCAAATTTTGAGAATAGGATCATTTGATTTTATTTATTTTATCATCAATAATTTCTATTACAAAATTATGAGAAAGGGAATAAAATGACTTTCCCAAAATAAAGAAATATTGAGGATTTAAAAAAATCAAATAAGATTGTATTCCGGAGTTTTTCGATATTTCGGCCCGCCGAAGCCGCCGCCCGCCGCCTCGCCGATCCACCGCCCGAGGTCGCGTCGATTTCCGCGCCCCGCTTTTTTTCTCAAAAAAAACCGATCAGTTTTCCGTCGGTTTTCGTCGGTTTTTTAGGTTTTTTTAGATCGGTTTTATTTCCGGTTTAGCATAAAAACGAGCGTTCACTCGTTCGTTCCTTTTAACGAATGTATTCATCGTTTAGATCCGGTTAACGAACGTTCGTTCATTAATCCGTTCGTCATTTTTCTTTTTTTCAGATTTTCCGCGATAATTTTCTGATCGTGATTTCTGATCCGATTTTTGTTTTAGTATAACTTTTCGCTCGTTTATCGGAATCAGGCGATTCAAGCGCCTGGAGTTTCGTCTCGAAACCCTCTATCCGTTTAACCAACTTAACCAAGTTTTTGCCACTGTAAAAATTGCCTTAGATCCAGATTAGTAGAACGAAGTTGTTTTCTTTCGCCGTTTGACTTTCGTTGTTTCGTTCGATTTGATTCTTTTTGCAAACCGGAGTTCTTAAGTTGAACTTTCTGGTTAGTTCTCTTACTTGACTTTTACCTGTGCATTAGATGAGTACTTATTGTATGCTTGTTTGTTTGTCTGCGATAGAATACCCGGAGTGCGCCGCCTGTTACTTCGAATCTCTAGGTTTCGTGGATCATCAGCAAGGCAAGTAACACTTTGATCATACCTCCTACTACCTAGTTTTATTGCATTAGAACAATCCTCAAACATTGCATGATTAGGATCTAATTAAATTGTGGGATGGGAAATAGTTGAGGTAGTACCTATTACCAGTTTATTATCAACCCTTTGGGAGTTACTTCTACGTTTGCTTGTTATGCCATGCTATGCTAGTAGACGTGGATTGGGTGAGTGATATCCATGACAGATGTGAGATTGTTAATTAATGGTTTATCTAAGGTGACAACTTAAACACACATCTGGGTGGACTGAGGTACCTGGGTATTCTAGGATTTGCCTGTTTTCTTTTGGACCGCCACCCAGACTCAAAGGGAATCATGAGATTATTCATGCTAGAAACTTCCGTGTGCAGCCACAAGCTATTATGGGCTCTAGCATAGTTGACTAAGTCGTGCGAACTCTTACAGTGGTAGACTAGCAGATGTAGGGGATGTAGGTGGTACGGTCTACCCGATCGTAAGGTGCTAGCGCTTCTGAAAGACTATGTCTCGGTCATCCGTCTTCTCAAACACCCTGTAGTGCGATAAACCAAACGGAGGCGATCGAGTCTTGTGGGGAAAAGTGCGCAAACCTCTACAGTGTGTATAAACTAATCATGATTAGTCGTGTCCCCGGTTATGGACATCTTAAGTATCTAGTACTTGGATTATCATGTGAATCTCAACATGTTACTCTAAATTAATTTTGCTGGGTTTTGTTTAATGATGTTTAATTGGGATTGAGAATGCTGTCAACCATTCTCAATGTTTCACAACCAACATGATAGTTAAATAATTTATTCCTTTGTTGTAGGAAAAAATTGGCTTTACGCAAAACTGTAACCATAAAGCCTTCCACCAGCCAAAGATGCATATAGAATAGTTGTTTCATTCCATTACTCTCTATGTGTTACATTGCCAGCATATTCCATGTGCTGACCCGTTTTTGGGCTGCAACGTTAATGTTGCAGACTTTTCAGACGACGATTAAGGAGTTTTAGGTCGTGGTTCTATACTCAGTGATGCCGTTGGAGTTGATGGACTCACTTATCTTCCAAGCCTTCCGCTGTTATCGTTATTAGATGGCCTTAAGCCATATTTATTGTAACAAGTTCTCTTTTGAGACACTCGATGTAATAAGTGTGTGATTGCTACTCTGTTATAAATCCTTCAAGTACTGTGTGGTGTCAGCATTACTGATCCAGGGATCACACCGGAGCACACAGATCAGACTGTTTGAGGTCTGGTCGCTACAGAGATGGTATCAGAGCACACACTGACTGTAGGACACGACCACTAAGCTAAAGACCTAGATCACTATTCACTCTCTTCTCTTCTGACCTCTCATCTTTTCTACTCTTTAGGATGGCGGATGCAAGGAACAAGTTCACGCAACCGGATGAAGATACACCCTTTGGACGTCACTTGAAGGAAGTCATTAGATACCTGAACATAGGAGTACCAAGCTTCACCGGAACCTACAACGCCACTTTACCTGAAGAAGAGCACTGGATGATTCAAGTTCAAGTTCCAGGAAGGACGTTCATGCCAGTCACTGATCCCATAGAGTTTTCTTTTGATGCACCAACTTGGAGTCTAGGGAAGAGCATGGCAGCTCACATCGCCATGGGACGCATTGGACAAGTCTACCACAATGATCTCAAGGATACTATCTACCAGATTTGTGGACGCCGAGATGAGCACTGGGAGATGATCGGCACCAGGAAGGATAGATCAGTTGCAGCTTTTATCGAGGAGTTAAACCAGCACATTCGAGGACAGGAGAACCAGATGTGCGTCGACATGATAGACCTGAAGAAGGCAAGGACAAGAATCAAGGAACTGGAGGAAGAACTCAAGGCTACACGTGAAGATTATGAAGAAGAAATTGAAGTATTAGTGGACAAGAATGCCGACCTAACAATGAAGATCGAGATATTTATGGGAGGCCCTACACCAGTAGATGAAGATGAAGAACCCAAGGAGATTCTCCCGGAAGACTACATCATCGCCGACGACACTGACTCGGATCTAGATGATAGCGATGATGACTATGTTGAAGAAGCCGGAGCAGATATCATGGAGTCTGCAACCGAAGAATATTTCTAGTAGACCACCTCATCAGTAGTAGTAGTCCACCATGTAAATATTATAGTCCGAGCACTTTTGCGATAGTTAGATCGATTGTGTGCCCTTGTTTGATTGAATGAATGAAGTGAATTGTTTGCTTTTGCCTCATGTGCATATGGGTAGTGTTTTCTCTTTAGACCTCCTCTATTCTTAAATCTCATCTTTTCTAAACCCTCAGATGCCTCCGAGACGTGACCCCAGATTTACCTTTCCACCGGAGCTCACTCAGTTGATCCAGCAGCAGAACACATTGATGCAGTTGCTAGTCCAGAATCTGAATCAGGGGAACAACAACAACCCACCACCACCACATGTTGATCATTTAGCCCGTTTTCTTAGCCTGAATCCGCCGGTGTTTTCCAGTAGCACCGAGCCGATAGTGGCAGATGATTGGCTCCGCAAGACAGCTAGAGAGTTGACCACCGCAGGATGCACGGATGCGGAGAAGGTGAAGTTTGCCGCACATCAGCTTGAAGGACCCGCAGCATCATGGTGGGAGAATTTCACAGCCACTTTCCCTGTCGACACTATCACATGGGACCAGTTTCAGCAGGCTTTTCGAACTGCCCATGTTTCAGCAGGAGCTATGGCCATGAAGAAGCGAGAGTTTCGCAACTTGCGCCAAGGAGGACGGACAATTGGCCAGTATGTGGAGGACTTTAGTAAATTAGCATGTTATGCCCCAGATGACGTTGCTACGGATGCAACTAAGCAGGAGAAGTTTCTGGAAGGACTGAATGATGAGTTGAGCATGCAGTTGATGGTAGCAACCTTCAACAACTACCAGGAGTTGGTAGATCGTGCTCTTATGATTGAAGGGAAGCAGCAGCAAATTGAAAATCGCAAGAGGAAGTATGCACAAGGAAAGTACAATTCAGGAGCTCAGCAGAAGCCATGATTTACCCCCAGACTGGGGGGAGCATTTCAGCATACCCATGGAGGAGGTAGCTCGCAGAATCACAATGGCCCCAGGAATGGTAATGGTAATGGAGGAAGCAACGGCCAGAACCGCACCAACCCATCAACCCCAGCCAAGAAAGACCTGAGCCAAGTCACTTGCTTTAATTGTTCGAAGACCGGACATTATGCCAATGAATGTCCTGAATTACAAAATGGAAATAGCAATGGAAGCTCTGGGAAGAAGCCGAACCCTTTCAACAGGGGACAGGTGAACCACGTTAGCGTGGAGGAGGTTGAAGCTCAGCCTGATGTAGTAATAGGTAAGTTTTTGGTTAAGTCATTTACTGCACTCGTTCTTTTTGATACTGGTGCATCGCATTCATACATATCCAGGGGATTTGTGGATAATTATAAACTGTCAACCCAAGCCCTTAGGTCACCCATGTTAGTAACCTCGCCTGGAGTAGAATATATGGCTAGTCTATGGTGTGATCGATTACCATTAAGGATTGGTAACTATGTTTTTCCCTCAGACCTAATAGTATTGGAATCCCAAGGATTGGATGTGATATTAGGCATGGATTAGTTATCAAAGTATGAAGGGAATATTGAATGTGCTAGTAAGTCAATTTTGCTTACCACCCCAGAAGGGAGAAGGATCAAGTATGTATCCCGACATGTGCCAAAGAGGACTCAAGTAAATTTCTTAACAGGAGTTGTGCAGGAGGAAGTACCAGTGGTAAAGGAATTCCCTGATGTATTTCCAGAGGAGTTGCCAGGCATGCCACCGAATAGAGACATTGAGTTTTTGATTGAGCTATTGCCAGGCACAGGGCCAATATCGAAGAGACCATACAGGATGCCTGCAAAGGATTTGGTGGAAATTAAGAAGCAAATTAAGGAGTTACTGGATAAAGGTTATATTCACCCAAGTTCTTCACCTTGGGGATCGCTAGTATTTCTAGTGGAGAATAAGGATGGATCATTAAGGATGGTTGTCAATTATTAAGGATTGAATGAAGTAACAATCAAGAACAAGTACCCACTACCGATGATCAATGATCTGTTTGATCGATTGCAAGGAGCTAAGGTATTTTCCAAGATCGATCTGCGATCAGGATACCATCAGTTGAAGATTCGGGAACAGGATATACCCAAGACGGCTTTTATCACCAGGTATGGGTTGTACGAGTATACCGTTATGTCATTTGGTCTGACTAACGCACCTGCATATTTTATGAACATGATGAACAAAGTGTTTATGGAGTTTTTGGATAAGTTCATCGTAGTGTTCATTGATGATATCCTGGTTTACTCAAAGAATGAAGAGGAGCACAAGGAACATTTGCGTTTGGTTCTTGGAAACCTCGGGAAACATCAACTATATGCCAAGTTTAGCAAATGTGAGTTTTGGTTGAAGGAAGTAGGATTCCTCGGACACATTATATCCGGAGAAGGAATAGCAGTTGACCCCACAAAGGTTATCACTGTGACCAATTGGGGAGCACCAACAACAGTTGGAGAGATCCGGAGTTTTCTTGGACTCACGGGATACTATCGGAGATTTATTGAGAATTTCTCAAAGATTGTGAAGCCTATGACGGAGTTGTTGAAGAAGGATACCAAGTTCATATGGACGGAGGAATGTGAGGCTAGTTTCCAGGAGTTGAAGAAACATTTGGTTACTTCACCAGTGTTGATTTTGCCAGACCAGACCAAGGATTATGAGGTGTATTGCGACGCTTCACGTCGAGGACTTGGAGCAGTGCTTATGCAGGAAGGAAGAGTTGTTTCATATGCCTCACGACAGCTTAAGCCTCATGAGTTGAATTATGCTACGCATGATTTGGAGTTAGCAGCCGTAGTACATGCATTGAAGACTTGGAGACATTTTCTGATTGGAAACCATTGCGAGGTGTATATGGATCATAAGAGTTTGAAGTATATTTTCACACAGAAGGAGTTGAATCTCAGACAAAGGATATGGTTGGAGCTCATCAAGGATTATGATATGAAATTGCATTATCACCCCGGAAAGGCTAATGTAGTAGCCAACGCATTAAGCCGTAAGAGTCATGTCAACACCCTAATGACAGGAGAATTACCAAGGGAGTTAGTCAAAAATCTTCGAGAGTTATGTTTAGAAATAGTCCCGAGAGGATATGTAGCAGCATTGGAGATTCAGTCTACATTGATAGATAAAATCAGAGAAGCCCAAAGGACTGACAAGGAGATTGCTTCTATTAAGGAGAAACTTAGCAAGGGAAAGGCTAAGGGATTTCGTGAGGACGAGCACGATACCTTATGGTTTGAAGACCGTGTTTACGTGCCCAATGACCCGGAGATCAGGAAGTTGATACTGCAAGAGGCGCATGATTCACCATATTCGATTCACCCATGAAATACCAAGATGTATTTGGATTTGAAGGATATTTTCTGGTGGACCGGAATGAAGAAGGATATTGCGGAGTATGTAGCAGTTTGTGATGTATGTCAGAGAGTGAAGGCAGAGCATCAGAAGCCAGCAGGATTGCTAAAACCATTGCCGATACCCGAATGGAAGTGGGATAAGCTAGGCATGGATTTTATCACAGGATTGCCCAGAACACGTTCAGGCTATGACTCGATATGGGTTGTAGTCGATCGTTTGACAAAGGTAGCTCATTTCACTCCAGTGAAGACTACAAATACCAGTGCAAAGTTGGCAAAGATATACATGACCAGGATCGTATGTCTGCATGGAGTTCCAAGGAGTATCGTATCAGATAGAGGAACCCAGTTTACCTCAAAGTTCTGGAAGCAGTTGCATGAAACCTTGGGAACCAGGCTAGAATTCAGTATAGCTTTTCATCCACAGACAGATGGACAGACCGAGAGAGTCAATCAGATTTTGGAGGATATGCTGAGAGCTTGTGTGCTAGATTACGGATCTAGTTGGGACGACAATCTGCCATATGCAGAGTTCTCTTACAACAACAGCTATCAATCCAGTTTAAAGATGGCCCCTTTCGAAGCCTTGTACGGAAGGAGGTGCAGGACCCCGTTGTCGTGGGATGAAGTTGGAGACTGCCAGTTGTTTGGACCTGACTTGATTAAGGAGTCTGAACAGAAGGTGAAATTGATTCGCAATAGGCTCGAGATAGCCCAGTCCAGACAGAAGAGTTATGCAGATTCTAAACGCAAGGAGACAGTTTACGAAGTTGGAGATAGAACTTATCTTTGAGTATCACCACTTCGGGGAACAAAGCATTTTGGAGTTAAAGGAAAGTTAGCACCACGATTTGTAGGACCATACCGAGTATTGGAACGTATGGGAGAAGTGGCCTACAAGTTGGAATTGCCCGAAGGATTGTCAGGAGTTCATGATGTGTTCCACGTTTCTCAGTTGAACAAGTGCCACGCGGAGATGGCTGACATACCGTTGAGGGATACAGTGCCATTGGAAGCAATCCAGTTGGATAACAATTTGACCTATGAGGAGAAACCAATTAAGATTCTCGAGTTTGCCCGCCGAGTCACTCGCAGCAAGGTTATCAAGTTCTGTAAAGTTCAGTGGAGCTACCACACGGAGGATGAAGCCACCTGGGAGCGAGAGGAAGATTTGCTCAAGTACCACCCTCACCTATTTTCTAGCCAACCCGAATCTCGAGGGCGAGATTCATCTTAAGAGGGGTAGGTTTGTAACATCCCAAATTTTCAATTTGGAATGTTATACATTAGATCATCATTGCATATCATATTTTATTGCTTTTGGTTTCGATCCTAGAAATCCTAAGCAACTCAAGGACCCACAGAGAGAGTTGGGGATTTCGTTATTTTCATATTTGAGTTTTCTCAAATTTTAAGAATAGGATCATTTGATTTTATTTATTTTATCATCAATAATTTCTATTACAAAATTATGAGAGAGGGAATAAAATGACTTTCCCAAAATAAAGAAATATTGAGGATTTAATAAAAAATTCAAATAAGATTTTATTCCACAGTTTTTCGATATTTTATTTGAATTTAGGAAAAATATGCATTTAGGCCCCAAATAAATGTTCACTTTATCCGGCTTGATTTTAGAAGTCGGGGAAAATTTATTTCGGGATTTTTGGAGTCTGTTTTGTATTTATTTTTATTTTTCTTCTGCGCGTAATTATTTTTAAAAAAACACGCACCGACCTAACCGGGCCGTGTCCGCCTGGGACTCTGGCCCGGCAGGCTTTATAAGCCGGGGCAGCCCAGCCCCGAGCCAAACCCTAGCCGCGCCCCTCGAACCCCGCGCCCCGCCGCCGTCGCCGCCGCCAGCGCCGCCGCCCGCCGCCGCCTCCTCGCCGGAGCCACCGCCAGCGCCGCCGCCCGCCGCCGCCTCCTCGCCGGAGCCACCACCCGCGGCCTCGGCGATCCGCCGCCCGAGGTCGCCTCGATTTCCGCGCCCCGGTTTTTTTCTCGAAAAAAAAACGATCGATTTTCCGTCGGTTTTCGTCGGGTTTTTTAGGTTTTTTTCTTAGATCGGTTTTATTTTCGGTTTAGTCTAAATAACGAGTGTTTGTTCGTTTTAACGAACGTATTCGTCGTTTAGATCCGGTTAACGAACGTTCGTTCGTTAATCCGTTCGTCGTTTTTCTTTTTCTCGGATTTTCCGCGATAATTTTCTGATCGCGATTTCTGATCCGATTTTTGTTTTAGTATACGCTCGTTTATCAGAATCAGGCGATTCAAGCGCCTGGAGTTTCGTCTCGAAACCCTCTATCCGTTTAACCAACTTAAACAAGTTTTTTCCATTGTAAAAATTGCCTTAGATCCAGATTAGTAGAACGGAGTTGTTTTCTTTCGCCGTTTGACTTTCGTTGTTTTGTTCGATTTGATTCTTTTTGCAAACCAGATTTCTTAAGTTGAACTTTCTGGTTAGTTCTCTTATTTGACTTTTACCTGTGCATTAGATGAGTACTTATTGTATGCTTGTTTGTTTGTCTGTGATAGAATACCCGGAGTGCGCCGCCTGTTACTTCGAATCTCTAGGTTTCGCGGATCATCAGCAAGGCAAGTAACACTTTGATCATACCTCCTACTACCCAGTTTTATTGCATTAGATCAATCCTCAAACATTGCATGATTAGGATCTTATTAAATTGTGGGATGGGAAGTAGTTGAGGTAGTACCTATTACCAGTTTATTATCAACCCTTTGGGAGTTACTTATACGTTTGCTTGTTATGCCATGCTATGCTAGTAGACGTGGATTGGGTGAGTGATATCCATGACAGATGTGTTAATTAATTGTTTATCTAAGGTGGCAACTTAAACACACATCTGGGTGGATTGAGGTACCTGGGTATTCCAGGATTTGCCTGTTTTCTTTTGGACCGCCACCCGGGCTAAAAGGGAATCATGAGATTATTCATGCTAGAAACTTCCGTGTGCAGCCACAAGCTATTATGGGCTCTAGCATAGTTGACTAAGTCATGCGAACTCTTATAGTGGTAGACTAGCAGATGTAGGGGATGTAGGTGGTCTGGTCTACCCGATCGTAAGGTGCTAGCGCTTCCAAAAGACTATGTCTCGGTCATCCGTCTTCTCAAACACCATGTAGTGTGAGAAACCAAACGGAGGTGATCGAGTCTTCTGGGGAAAAGTGCGCAAACCTCTGCAGAGTGTATAAACTAATCATGATTAGCCGTGTCCCCGGTTATGGACATCTTGAGTATCTAGTACTTGGATTATCATGTGAATCTCAACATGTTACTCTAAATTAATTTTGCTGGGTTTTGTTTAATGATGTTTAATTGGGATTGAGAATGCTGTCAACCAGTCTCGATGTTTCACAACCACCATGATAGTTAAATATTTTATTCCTTTGCTGTAGGGAAAAATTGGCTTTACACAAAACTGTAACCATAGAGCCTTCCACCAGCCAAAGATGCATACAGAATAGCTGTTTCATTCCATTACTCTCTATGTGTTACATTGCCAGCATATTCCATGTGCTGACCTTTTTCGGGCTGCAACGTTAATGTTGCAGACTTTTCAGACGACGATTAAGGAGTTTTAGGTCGTGGTTCTATACTCAGTGATGCCGTTGGAGTTGATGGACTCACTTATCTTCCAAGCCTTCCGCTGCTATTGTTATTAGATGGCCTTAAGCCATATTTATTGTAATAAGTTCTCTTTTGAGACACTCGATGTAATAAGTGTGTGATTGATACTCTGTTATAAATCCATCAAGTACTGTGTGGTGTCAGCATTACTGATCCAGGGATGACACCGAAGCACAGAGATCAGACTGTTTGAGGTCTGGTCGCTACATGCACCCTTCTCATTTACTTCACCAGTATCAGTTATCAATATCTTCCATCCTAAGCACGCTAGTGGCGGTTCCCAAGTGATAATAGTAAAGGTTTACTCCCCCTCCACCAACAATCACACTCCACGGCTTATCCGAAACAATGGGTGTCATCCAAACCAACAACAGTCCCGGGGGAGTTTTGTTTAATTATTTGCATTTTTAGTTCGGGACTGGGAATCCCTATTACCGCCCTTTTCTCGTGCGATGGTGAGTGATTAAACACTCAACCTGAGAATAACCCGCTTAGCATGGAAGATACCAACCACCTCATGTCGTACCATGAACGATCCAGCCACACAAAAAGGATATTTATTAGAAGTTTTTAGAGGTGGCACATACAAATTTACTTAGGACGGCAGGGTAATACCGCACATAGGTAGGTATGGTGGACTCATCTGGAATAAATTTAGGTTCAAGGTTTTTGATGCACAAACAGAATTCTCACTTAGTACAGGCGAAGGCTAGCAAATAGATTGAGAAGCGGCCGGCTAGAGATCAACAATGGTCATGAACATGCATTATGCATAAGTAACATTGGACACTAGCATGAGTAGGATATGAACACTATGAACATAAATATCACAGAGGCTATGTTTGTTTTGATTCAACTACATGCAGGAACATGTGCCAAGTCAAGCCACTCGAACATTTAGAGGAGGATACCATATCATCATACTACATCACAATCATTTTAACACAATGTTGATATCCAAGACAAATCATTATCCACTCCTAGCTACTTATGCATGGCATGAGAAACTATAATCTCTAATTGTCATTGCAAACATGTTTAATCATAATGGGTTGAATCATGGATACTAGGTTAAACATATTTACACAAACAGAACAAACCGAGTTCATACCTGTTTCTCTCTACCATGGCCAGTTCATTGAATATCGTCATTATTGCCTTTCACTTGCATGACCAAATGATATGAAAATAATAATAGTGCAAGAGTGCTGTGGACTAAGCTGGAATCTGCGAACATTTTATTCAACAGGAGAAGACAAGGTAAAATGGGCTCTTTATTAGATCAACAATTATTCAAATGAGATCCACTCAGCATTTTCATCATGGTCTTCTCCTCGGTAAGACTTGAATAAAAAGAAAAGAAATTCAGAGAAACACACTGAAATAATTTTGGAGTTTTTGGTTTTCTTGAACAAGCAAATAAAAGGGAAAGCAAAAACGAGAAAAGTATATACACGGGAAAGCTCCCAACAAGAAGAAGAAGAACAAGGAAATCTTTTGGGGTTTTCTTTTCAATGCTACAGCTAAGCATGCATAGAAAGTAAACTAATTACAACTAATTTTTTTGTTTTTTCTAAGGTTTTTCAAACACACAAGAAGAAAGTGAGAGAATAAAATTAAGCATGGATGATACAATGAAAAAGTGTGGACACCGACAAATGAAATGAGTGAGCATGAATGTAATGTCGGTGGGAAACACGTACTCCCCCAAGCATAGGCTTTTGGCCTACCTTGGTAATCAATCAGAAGCCTGGGTAGTAGTGGGGGTACGGAGGAGCGGGCATCCACTGATCCCACTGCTGAGGCTCTTCCTCCTCCTCTGTAGCCTGGTCATTCCGATAGGCGATGATGTCCACAGGCATAATCCTATATCCACCCCTGGCAACATGATCAAAGAAAGCAGGAGCGGGCAATGGAATAATATCATGAGTTTCAATGCTAAAAACCAAGTTATAAGGAATAGGGATGTCAGGGTAATCTCATGCAATAAAATGGTGGTGTTCCATGGCTGTGCGGTCTAGGTAAACCTTGGTCAAAGGGTAATCATGAAGGCATATCTTAACATTGAAGTGAGACGCCAAACGAGTAGCGAAAATCCCACCATGTATTTTACCCTTGGACTTATTAATGTGGAGGCGACGTGCCACAGTAGCTCCCAAGCTATAAGTGTTGTCGCCCTCTAGTGCACGACATAAAATAGCAAGGTCTAGTGAACTAAGTGCACCCACCTTCTCTCTAGCAAGCAAACATTTTGCAATGAAAAGAGCAAAGTAATGAACAACAGGAAAATGCAAGCCAGCGGCAGTGATAGCTGACACCCCTCTCTCATCTCCCACTGTTAAGGTACGATAAAAGGCCTTAGACTCTGTCGACCTAGGCTCAACTAATCTCCCGTCAGAAGGGATCATGCATATGTTACAAAATTCAGTAAGTGGTATCTGACGGGTTTCGGCATATAAACTAAACTACACCTTACGGGGATTATTCCTAGGAAGGAAAGTAAAACTTTGAACAAAGATATTTGTGAGGAGATGATAGTGTTCACAATCAGTTGTGATGAAGTCGGTGAGGCCGACGTTAGCATCATATTGTGTGAACTCCTGAAGGATTCCACCCTCTTCCAAGAACTGGGTGTGCGGCCATTCGCACGGTCGTACTTCCGCCAACCTCCGAGGATGGAGATCACTGTCAGAAGACTTCCCAATAACCCCCTTGGAGTTCTTCTTAGAAGCAAACTTCCTAAAGATATTCATATTTTTCCTATGAACAAAATTCTAAAAAAATTAGTCCACAAAAATTTTCTCAACAAAACTTTACAAGATTAATAGCAACTACTCATAGGGATACATAGAGGCCATAGCAAGCATTCAAACTACTTAGAACTCTAAGAATTCAACATGCAAGCTCATCTACATCAGCACCAAGAGTAGCTAATTATTCAAAATATAAACCACTAAAACAAAAACTAATTGGACAAACGGAGGAGTCACATACCAAGCAACAATCCCCCGAAAAAGTTTCGGAAGCGGAGCTTCGAGCAAAGAGATCGAAATTCGCGGGTTTGAGAGAGAGAGAGAGAGAGAGCAGTGATGATTTTTTCTGGACATGGTGATGACGTGGTGGGAAGAGATAAGTGAGGGGGGCACGTGCGGACCACAACCCACCAGGGTGCGCCTGGGGGTCCTAGCGTGCCCAGGTGGGTTGTGCCCACCTGGTGCACCTCCCTCTGATATTATTTGCACCAGAAATTCTTAAATATTCCAAACAATCGTATTAAATTTTCAGAGTATTCTGAGAATTTTTATTTTTGGGTCATTTTTTTATTGCACGGAAGATTCAGAAAACAGACAAAACATGGCATTTTATTTTATTTAACTAATAAAAATAGAAAACAAAAAGTAGGGACAGAAGGTAGTGCTTACTAAATTCATCAACTTCATACCTCTCAAAAATGATCCATTAATAAGGTTGATCAAGTCTTATTAACAACCACTTTCGATTAACATGAAACCGAAGAACTTTCATAAATCACTAAGTTACCTCAATGGGGATACGAATGTCCCCAACAATAAGCATTTCATATTTCTTTTTGACAGTAGGTAGAGGTATTTGGAAACTTCCAATAGTGATTATCAGAGATTTTTCAATAACATTAATACCATTCACTTGGAGTTGTTTCTTCGGAAAGTGCACCCTATGCTCATTACCATTGATGTGAAAAGTGACCTTGCTTTTATTGCAATCAATAACAGCCCCTGCAGTATTGAAGAAGGGTCTACCAAGGATAATCGACATGTTGTCGTCCTCGGGCATCTCAAGTATAACAAAGTCAGTCAAAATAGTAACATTGGCAACAACAACGGGCACATCCTCACAAATACCGATAGGTATGGAAGTTGATTTATCAGCCCTTTGCAAAGATATTTTAGTAGGTGTGAGTTTATTTAAATCAAGTCTTTTATATAAAGAGAAAGGCATAACACTAACACTAGCTCCTAAATCACATAAAGCAGTTTTCACATAATTCTTTTTGATAGAGCAAGGTATAGTTGGTATTCCCGGATCTCCAAGTTTTTAGGTACTCCATCCTTAAAAGTATAATTAGCAAGCATGGTGGAGATTTCAGCTTCCAGTATTGTTCCTTTATTGGTGATGATGTCTTTCATGTACTTTGCATAAGGAGGCATTTTCAAGATATTAGTCAAGCGAGTACGCAAAAAGACTGGCCTCGGCATTTCAGCAAAGCGTTCAAATTCTTCATCATCTTTCTTTTTAGTTGACTTAGGTGGAAAGGGCATAGGTGAGGGAGTCCGGGACTAAGGGGTCCTCGGGCGTCCGGTTTGTTATCTATGGGCCGGACTGATGGGCTGTGCAGACATGAAGACCGAAGGCTGCACCGTGTCCGGATTGGACTCTACTTGGTGTGGAAGGCAAGCTTGGCGACCGAAGATTCCTTCTTATGTAACCGACTCCATGTAAACCCTAGATCCCCTTGGTGTCTATATAAACTGTAGGGGATAGTCCGGAAAGGACAACGCATATACTCATTACCATATCCATAGGCTAGACTTCTAGGGTTTAGCCATTACGATCTCGTGGTAGATCAACTCTTGTAACACTCATATTCATCGAGATCAATCAAGCAGGAAGTAGGGTATTACCTCCATAGAGAGGGCCCGAACCTGGGTAAACATCGTGTCCCCTGTCTCATGTTACCATCGATCCTAGACGCACAGTTCGGGACCCCCTACCCGAGATCCGCCAGTTTTGACACTGACATTGGTGCTTTCATTGAGAGTTCCATTGTGTCGTCGGCAGAAGGCTCGATGGCCCCTTCGATCGTCAATGATGAAGCTGTCCAAGGAGGAACCTTCCTCCCCGGACAGATCTTCGTATTCGGCGGCTTCGTACGGCGGGCCAACTCGCTTGGCCATCTGGAGCAGATCGACAGCTACGCCCCTGGCCATCAGGTCAGATTCGGGAGCTTGAATTACGTCGTAGACATCCGTGGAGACTTGATCTTCGACGGATTCGAGACCATGGCAGCCGCTCCCCATCGCCTTGATGAACATGGCTTAAACCTGTCATCGGGTAGCACCCAGGAGATAGCTCCTGTAGCAGCTATGGCTTTAAATCCAAAGCAGATCAAATCGCCCGAAGATGGGGAGCTTGACTCCATCACGGGGGCTACCGGTTCCGCAACCTTGGAGCCGCATGTAGATTCCACCTCCTACGGTATCCTCATCAACGAAACCCCGGACTCGCCTCTAACGATGAACTCCGAACCCTGCGAGCCCGCATACACCGAACTCGATCGGTTATCGATCTTCAAGTTCAGCGCTGCAGATGTCTTCCAACACGCGCTCATGGGTGACATACTAAACTTGCTAAAAAACCTATCCCTGGCAAACGACCCGTCGCTGAACTATGTTCGGTTCGAACTTTCAGCGGACGATGGAGAATTTTGTTTCCCACCCTCCACCCAGCTCGTAGCCACTGTTGAAGACCTAACCAACATGCCCGACCCCTGCCCCGAAGACATCGACGGTTTGGACGACGATGAGCGGCAAGGCCAGAGCTTATTACCCGTTCGACACGGGAAGACCACTTCCTGGTATGACATGTGTATGAAACACACACCTTACGACACTCTCAACGATGATAAGGAGAATCCAGTCGAGAATAACCCGCCTGGTACACAGCCCGAAAACCAGCACCCTAGGCCACATCGCCCAAGAGAAAACACTGCCAACACCAGAGAAGACGACACCCTGAACAACAAAGACCCTGTTGAGGTAGAATCCGAGCAGGATGAACAGGAGGGCGGGCAGGACAGCTCTGATGAACAGACCACATACGGGGACTCGAAGGACAGCAATTATCTCCCACCCTCCGAGGAAGAGGAGATCCTCCGCGACGAAGAATTTATCATACCCAAGGAACCTCTCGAGCAGGAGCGCTTTAAACGCCAGCTTATAACCATTGCAAGGAGCCTAAGAAAGAAGCAGTTGCAGCTTCAAGCAAGCCAAGATTTGCTCAATGATATATGGACCGAGGTCTTGGCCGCTGAAGAACACGGCCTTAGCAACTCAGTCAAAAGCCACCCAAAGAATAGGTGGCCCTCTCAATACGATGGCAGGGCGATGGAGCCCATACCACCATCAAATAATGCGGCAGGTCAACCACAGTTCGGTCCAGTCAAAGCACCAGCCCAAGTGAAAGTGCTAGTGATCGACTAGAGGGGGGTGAATAGGCGATTTTTATGAAAGTCTTCAAAACATGGAAGTTTCAAAGACAAACGATAGAAATAAACCTATTACCATGCAGTGGAAGGTAGACTACACTAAGCAAGCCATAGTCAAGTATTCAATGAAATGAAGGAACAAAGACTAATAGTAGCTAGGCAGTATAGATCAGGATGGAAGATAGTATGAAGCCAATCAGAACAAGCAGTCACTCAGTGAAGACAAAAGATAATGCAAACAGGCAATGACTTCACAAGGACTAACAGTAAATAAAGAGATGGAAAGGATAGAACCAGTGGCTCATTGAAGACAATGATTTGTTGGACAAGTTCCAGTTGTTGTGACAACCGTATGTCTGGTTAGGGAGGCTGAGATTCAACTCAGAAGACCGCGTCTTCACCTTATTCCCCTTGAGCTAAGGGCACCCAGTCATCGCCCAATTACTCTGGTAAGTCTTCAAGGTAGACTTCCAAACCTTCACAGACTTCGTTCACCGGCTATCCACAATGACTCTTGGATGCTCAGAACGTGACACCTAACCGGCTGGAGGATTCACAATCCTCAAGTGTAATAAGTCTTAAGATCACACAGACAAGAAGACTTAAGTGATGCCTAACACTCTTTGGCTCTGGGTGTTTAGGGCTTTGTCCTCGCAAGGATTTCTCTCTCAAAGGCTCCGAGGTGGGTTGCTCTCAAACGACAAAAGCCGTGCACTAACTCTGAGCAGCCAACCAATTTATGGTGTAGGGGTGGGCTATTTATAGCCACTAGGCAACCCGACCTGATTTGTCCGAAATGACCCTCGGTCACTAAGGAACTGACACATGTTCCAACGGCCAGATTTCAAACACCCACGGCAACTTTACTTGAGCTACAAGCAAAGCTGACTTATCCAGCTCTGGATAAGATTTGCTCTCATTGTCTTTGCTCGAAGACATAGGATTTTGGTTAAGCATCACTTTAGTCATTCTGACTGGTTGACTTGGACCCCACTTAACAGTACGGTGGTCCCTATGACTCAACAAAGAAGAAAAAGAACGACGAAACAACTAAGTCTTCGCGCTCCATAGTCTTCACGCGATGTCTTCTCTTGTCATAGTCTTCAATGTGAATGTCTTCACATACCACCTTTGACTTCAATGTCTTCATACATTTTTAGGGGTCATCTCCGGTAGGAAAACTGAATCAATGAGGGACTTCTACCTGTGTTATCCTGCAATTCTCACAACCACATTAGTCCCTCAACCAGGTTTGTCGTCAATGCTCCAAAACCAACTAGGGGTGGCACTAGATGCACGTACAATCTCCCCCTTTTTGGTGATTGATGACAAATTGGTTGAAGTTTTCAACGGGGATATAAATATGTGAAATTGTAAAGGTTTTAAGTATTGTCTTCGTAAGTAGTAGAAAGGCTTCCCCTGAAGATGTGCATGTAAGTATTTTGCTTTTGAATGCAAATGCACATGGCGGGTTGTACTTGCGGAGCTCCTCTTCTACTTATGAAGACAATTCATCATGCATGAAATGATATAATGAATATAATGACATGCATAATGAAAAATTGACGTCTGCAAAATGACTTCGTGCGGAATTTATCGTCGCACATGCGGAATTTATCATCGCATCACATAGTGTCGAAAAAGGTAGCAGACGACCATCAAGTTTAAGTGTTACAACTCAAAACGAACCAAATGTTTCAAAAGAGAGAGTTGTAAGCACTTGGCAAAAGTAAAGCAACCACCCATATGGACCCGCTTGAAGACTATCAACTCATATGCTTCTCCTCTTTTGTCAGTAATGACCAAAAAGGTTTGAAGACATAGAGCTTCTACTCGTTCCCATGAGGTGCAGGCGAAGCAGCAGGGTCGTCGTTGAGGTCCGGTGGTGCAGAAGAACTTTGTGCAGTGTCAAGACACGCTGAAGGTGGAGGTGGTGAAGTGGCATCATCTTGATCATCGATAACTCTGGCATTCACCGTGGCACCTGAGGAAGAATAGTCAGAGTCTTCAAGGGAGGGAGTCCGACGCAAGTGAGCATTCCTTGGAGGAGTGGAGTCAAACTTGAATCTTTCTGTGAAGCCATCATCTTGAAGATCTTCTTCATCAGTGAGCAAAGTCAAACTCTTCCAGGACCTTCGACAGGTTTCATGTGTAACAAAGGCATTCTTGGTGGCAAGATTGCGAATGCGATTGACGTCCACCAAGAGGCTTTGCATCTGACGCTTAAGCCAGTCATGATGCTTATCCTGTTTCTGATGTAGCCCAATGAGAAGCTCTCGGTCATTGAGAACATGAGATTGCTTCTGAGGCCTTTGGGAAATGGTGCTTCCAGTGGCGTCAGTTTGGGCGCGAGGGGCATGTGTGTTACCAGCCAAGGGATAAACACGAGAGACTGCCTGAACTCCTTCAATGGGCTAGGTGAAGCTGTGATGATCAACATTGTGAAGATAGATTGGATCCTTAGCAGGCTCTGGGTAAATAGCTTCAACAGACAGATCAACCTCTGGCAAGAATACAAGATGATTGCGCGCAGACGGCTGATAGTTGAAGGCAGAGTGAAGCTTGATAAGGCGCATTACCCATGGAGCGTAGAACTTAATACCAAAAATGTCGGAGCCAGATGCAGCCAACTGCCTGATGAAGAAGTCTTGAGCATTGAAGCTTATGCCATTGAAGATATAGAAAACCAAAGTCTTCATTGCTCCTTCAAGCTTCGCTGCATATGAATGTCCTTTGACATGCCATAGAGTCTTTCTAATGATATGATAAATGGTGCGGGGCAGATACTCTAGGTCTTCAACAAAGAATTCGGTTGGGTATTCAACGTCGCGTGGCAAAGGCTTCATCATGCTCATCATTTGACTCATGTTGGGTTCTGGCTTCTGAAAAATGCTCTCCGAAGCATTCTGGTGTTGTTGACAACCTGGTTCATAGTATTCACCAGGAGTGGGCAGGGCTGTGAGCTCAATGATGTCTTGAGCTTTAGCTTCATGATGAACATCTACTGTCATCCACTCAAGGATCCAAGTCTTAGGATCCCTGTTGTATCCACGAATGTGGAGGGTAGCATAGAATTGAAGCAGAAGTTCTTCATTCCAGTGTTCCTTTGCAGTCACAAAATTAAGCAGACCCGCATCACGAAAGCAGTCAAGGGTTTCTTCAAGGCATGGCAGTCCAGCAATGGCTTCACAATCAAGATGCATGTGAGGGAAGATGTGTCCCTGATTGTACAAGATGCATGAATAATAGCTTCACTGCTGGTAACTCCAGAATTGGTCCGAAGAGATTCTTGGCCTTGTGTAGGGGTTCTTGGCACTGTTGAAGAATGTGTTGTGTGCCTTGAATCCATTCAGATTAAATGATCCTGGTGAAGTTGCAGTACCTGGAAACTGTGGTAGCCTTGGCTTTGGCTTCTGGACCTGAGGCATGTGCTCCACACGATAGACAAACTGGGGTCCGGGAGCAGGCGGAGGAACCAGGATTGGCCAGCGGACGGTAACAAGCTGTCCACGATCATATGCTTGCTCGATGGTGTGTGGCCTTGGAGGAGGTATAGGAGCAGAGGCATTGGCTTCAGGCAACGGATTTGCTTCGGGTGCTGCATTGGCTTCAGGTGCATTCACTTCTGGCACCACATTAGCTTCAGGCGCCACTTGTAATGCCCTCGATGCGGCTATATCTCCCACGTGTTGAAGCACGACTTAGAGGCATAACTGCATTGAAAGCAATGTCGCAAGTGAGGTAATCTTCACGCAACCCATGTAATACATAAGGGAAAAAGATACATAGTTGGCTTACAATCGCCACTTCATACAATACATGAATAAAGCATTACATCATCCAGATACAATCAAGGTCCGACTATGGAACCAAAATGAAAGAAGACTATCCCAAATGCTACACAGACCCCGATCGACTCCAACTGGGCTCCACTACTGATCAACTAGAACGAAACAACACAAAGGACAAGATCTTCATCGAGCTCCTCCTGAGCTTGGTTGCGTCACCTGCTCGGTAACATCGGCACCTGCAAACTGGTTTTGGAAGTATCTGTGAGTCACGGGGACTCAACAATCTCACACCCTCGCGATCAAGACTATTTATGCCTATAGGAAGGGTAAAAGGTATGAGGTGGAGCTGCAGCAAGCGACTAGCATATATGGTGGCTAACATACGCAAATGAGAGCGAGAAGAGAAGGCAAAGCACGGTCGAGAAACTAGGATCAAGAAGTGATCCTAGAATAACCTACGTCAAGCATAACTCCAACACCGTGTTCACTTCCCGGACACCGCCGGAAAGAGACCATCACGGTGACACACGCGGTTGATGTATTTTAATTAAGATCAACTTTAGGTTTTCTACAACCAGACATTAACAAATTCCCATCTGCCCATAACCGCGGGCACGACTTTAGAAAGTTCAAATCCCCGCAGGGGTGTCCCAACTTAGCCCATCACAAGATCTCATGGTCAACGAAGGATATTCCTTCTAGCGGGAAGACTCGATCAGACTCGGAATCCCGGTTACAAGACATCCTCGACAATGGTAAAACAAGTCCAGCAAGACCGCCCGATGCACCGACATCCTGATGGGAGCTGCACATATCTCATTCTCAGGGCAACACCAGATGAACACTACATATAGCTAAACCAGCCCTCAAGTTTCCCCGAGGTGAAACCGCAAGTGGCTCTGTTTCGGACCAACACTTAGACAAGCACTGGCCCTGGGGGGTTAAAATAAAGATGACCCTTGGGCTGGCCTAACCCAAGGGAAAAAGGCTAGGTGGCGAATGGTAAAACCAAGGTTGGGCCTTGCTGGAGGAGTTTTATTCAAAGCGAACTGTCAAGGGGTTCCCATTATAACCCAACCGCGTAAGGAACGCAAAATCCGGGAACATAACACCGATATGAAGGAAACTAGGGCGGCAAGAGTGGAACTAAACACCAGGCATAAGGCCGAGCCTTCCACCATTTACCAAGTATATAGATGCATTAATTAAATAAGAGATATTGTGATATCCCAACAAAATAACCATGTTCCAAACATGGAACAAGCTCCAATCTTCACCTGCAACTAACAACGCTATAAGAGGGGCTGCACAGAGCGGTAACATAGCCAAACAATGGTTTGCTAGGACAAGGTGGGTTAGAGGCTTGGCTTCACAATATGGGAGGCAAGATAAGCAAGTGGTAGGAATCGCAACATAGGCATAGCAAAAGAGCGAGCAACTAGCAAGCAAAGATAGAAGTAATTTCGAGGGTATGGTCATCTTGCCTGAAATCCCGCAAGGAAGAAGAACAAGTCCATGAAGAAGACAAATGGACGTAGTCGAACGGGTCCTCACAAACGCGACGTTAACGGAACCAACCCGAAGAAGCAACACCGGAAAGAAGCACACAACATAGTAAACAACCAACACATAAGCATGGCACGATGCGCAAACAAGTATGATGCATGTCCGGTTTAATGAGGCATGGCATGGCAAAGTGCACAAACAACCCTACAAATTAAGTGGAGCTCAATATGCAACGAGTTGCATATTGACGGAATACCACGTGACTTATTTAGTTCACTCTCGTTTATGTACCCAACAAGATTAAATGTTGTTAGCATGGCAAGAGGTGAAGCATAATGAAACTATCTATCTAGGCAAGTTTAAAAGAGGCTGGAAGCAACGAACAGCAATTCCGGTAAATCCCCATGTGCAAATATTAGGTTTGGTACTGTTCTGCCCTAAACACAATTTTAGAGTTGTTAAACATGCAAAGTAAAAGAACCATGTTAAACTAGGCATTTTTCTACCCCATTTACATATAAAGATTAATAAATTTGGAGCTACGGTTATTTAGTTATGGATTAAAGCATTTTAACATGATATAGGAGCAAATTTAATCAAACAACATTTTAAACATTTCAAACATAGATGAAAGTTGGATATTATGAATCTAGACAAAATTCTAAGCAAGTTTCGTATATAAAACATTTTAATCCGATGCATAGTTGTGAAGTTATTAAATGCATGAAGTTAGGGGGGTTTTCTGTAGAACAGCAATCCTGTGGAAAATAGCTAAATTCGCAGCAACGAAAAAAAACACTACGGGCCGAATCTTCCTGGCCCAATAGGAACAAGGGAGGTGTTGGGCGCGTTCTCACCCATGGGCTCGGCCCAGTAGGAAGCAGAGGACGCCGGATGGGGCAGTGGTTGGGACGGCCTGTCTAAGGCCCATGCAGCACTGGATCTGGGCCTTGAGTGCGAGGTCAACGCGCTCGGTCTCCTCGAGCACCCGCTCGAGCAGGAAGCAGGGGCGGCGGCTACCGCGTCAAACGCCGGCGAGGGGTGGCACGGAAAGGGTCGGCGAGGACCGGGATCCGGCCTGAATGGATGCGTGGCGGTGCGGGCTTCCCAGATCTGCTAGCAGGGAGGCCGGATCGGGCGACTGGCGGCATATTCCGGTGATGGCGGCACCGATATGAGGCCATGGAGGCTCTGCAGGAAGAGGCAGAGAGAGATGAGATAGGGAGGAAAACGAGGAGGGAGGAAGGAGAGGGGCGGCCTGGGACACGACCTGTGGGGCGCCGGCGACAAGGCGGAGTGCGACGGTGGAGAGGTTCCGGCGAAGATGAGGACTGGCGACGAGGTTGGAGCGGCGCTAGAGTAATTAGCGTGGGGAGGTACCAGGGGAGCGGCGGTGGATGCGCTCGGGCCCCGATGGGCTTCCCAGGGTCCGATCCGGGTCTTGACGGGCCCGCGGGCTTCGCGGCAGCGCGGGGTGACCAGGGACGACATGGAGGCGGGGGATTGGGTCCTGGGCGGCGGCGCTGGTGGCGGCTCGCCCACTGGGGCAGCGCCAAGTGGCGGCTGCGGGTTCAAGTGGCGCGGAAAGCGAGGTAGAGGTGGGAGGAGGCTGGCGGCGCACCGAAAACAAGGAGGGATTGTCTGCTGCCAAAAATGGAAGGGGTTTCCTTTTGAATCTAGGGCTAGGGCAAGATGGGGTTAGGAGGGGTTTTAGAAGCGTTTCGGAGCCTTTGATCGCGATCTGACGGTCTGGAACGGAGGGGTTTAGGTGGGCTGCAGGTGGGTTGTGAAAAATGGGTTGGAGTGAGATGAGAGGAGTGCAGCCCGACAACTGTTTTCGGAGACCGAAAACATCCGACGTTTCACCGGCTATATTACCGCTATAGTTTAGCGGTTGGGCTATTAGACGAACTCCGAATGCGATGAAACTTGACAGGCGGTCTATCTATACTATAATAAGACCACACGCCAACTTTCAACCCATTCCGAGAACATTTTCCGGCCACTTATAAAATAATATTTCAGACGTGCCGCGGGCGCGTGCGAGTGTGACTGGACTCAGAATGGACAACGGACGGAACTGGGAGAACCCGGGCGAATGCAAGTTTCGAAAACATGATGATGCAATGCACATGATGACATGACAAGATGCGACACGCAAGCAAATGACATGACAACGACATCGAATAACTGGAAGACACCTGACACATCAGTCTCAGGGCGTTACACCACATTAGCTTTAGCCATGACAACGTCATTGGCTTCAGTGTTGATGTTGGTGGCCGCCTCAGTATTGGTAACCTCCACTTTAGGAGCTGGAGGGTCAGACACGTTCTCCTCGAGAACAACTTCAGGGTTGGATGAGGGTGTAGCAACTCTTTCTTCATCACGTGGTTCTTCTTCTTCATCGGCTGATGCAGCTGGAATATCTTCAGCCACTTTGGCTTCAGATTCAGGGATGTTTAAAGTAGGAGAGGCTTCAGGAAAGACTTCGCGTGAGATGGATTGGCGCTCTTCTCCTTCGGGAACACTTGACAATGTGACCTGTGGCCTAGGTCCTTTGTGAAGCCTGCGAAATGCTGGCGATGCCTGTGGAGATGGAGTTGGTTGGGCCTCAAAGTCTTCACTGTCAATCACTAGAGTGGTGACCTGTGGTGGGGGAGTGACTGGTGTTTCTTCAGCACGAGGGGATTCTTGAGGGTGATCAGCCCATGAGTCATCCTGAGCAATTAGCGTCAATGGACGACCAATGCTGATGAGTTCGTTGTTCGTGAGAACAGGCGATGATACCAAATTGTGCTCGATCTGAGGAAGTACTTCATCATCTTCAACATTGTCGTGAGGACCAATGTCTTCAGCTATGGTGGGGTGAACAGCTGGATTCTCTTCAGCTTCAGGAGCCTCTGTGGAAGCAGGCTCATGAACTACCAGACGACGTTCACGATGTTCAGACGCAGGACGAGCAACAGAAATTGGCTCGACAAGAAGGGGCTCTGTGGAAGCAGCCTGGTCTCTCTTCTTTGTTTTCCTTTTCTTGGTTGGGGGAGCATCATCAGTGGTGGCTTTGGTCTTGCGCTTTCTGGCTTCGGCTTCAACTGCTCTAGTTTTCTTGAATTCTGAAGCCACTATGGGGGCCTTAGGCTTCGAGCCTATCATACTGGCCGGGAAGACAATGTGAGGTGCTTCCTGCCTTCATGCTTCTGGTTCGGCCACAGCTGGTTTCTTCTTCTTCTTGGCAGCCATCCTGGGGTCGATGCCTGGTCGCCCCAAAGCCTTGCGCTTTTCAGCTTCATTGTAGCCTTGAACACATTTGGCAGCAAGATTCTTCATGCGCTCACGAGAACCTTTTGCTTCTTCTCGTTTCTTGTGGAATTCCTCCTTGAGCTCATGCATCATGACCTTGAAGTTTTGAATGTCTTCAACATTGAGCTTGGCCATGTGCTTCTTGAACTTAGCCTTTTCATAATCGATCTTATGCTTCATCTCAACAATTTTCTGAGCAAGAGCCAGCTCAGGAGCAATGTCTTTGTGGAAGGAGACGCTGAGGCCAATTGGAAGCTGAAGATCATCAAAACTGACATCTGGGTTGTCAAACCACTCATCAATAAACTTGTACAGGATCTCCACATCAAAGAGAGGAAGATCATTGAAGATTTCTGCCTCTTTCTTGCTCTTTATCAATTGCTCTAGAGCGTCATCGCCAAGATCGTCATCGCTGGACAGATCAATGGCGTCATTCTCGTTTCTCAAAACAGCAGCAGGAGTCAGTGCTTGACCAGTGGGTTGCATGGGCTTTTTCAACTTGTCAGACTTGGAGATGCGTGAGAGATCTTCAGACTGCACACTGACTTCAGGAGGTGCAGTGGCCAGAGGCTTTGCCCGTGAGACCTTTGGTGCAGAAGAGGGCTTTGAAGCCTTTGGTTTCTTTTGCTTCACAGTCTTCGGTGGTGCAGGTGCTTCGTCATAATTAGTGTCATCCGCAGAGTGGTCCACAGCTGCCCCTTGAACCTGAATGTGAGTGATGAGACCTTCTAAGTTGTAGAAGGGCCCAATAAGATTGGGTTCAGCTTCGCGTGTGCCGTTAGTTCGTGGTGCAGAGGGGCCTGGGTTAAAGTCTAATCCCAAAGACTTCTTGTTTTCCTTGGCTGAGTTCTTTGCAGCCTGATAGTTGCGCTTGAACAAATTATCTTCACGACACCATAACAGAGAGGATGGGTCGGCATTAGCAGGCTGAGGTCCACGAATCATGCAGGGGTAGAAGCCTTGAGCAATACCTTCGGACCTTGACTTGGGTTGAAGACCTTTGTATAATATATCTCCCAGGGGCCCTTTAAGGCATTCTTCTCAGCATACTCCTTGGTGACAAATCTGTACTTGAACCATTCCTCTGTCAAATGTCTTCGAATCCATTGGATTCGGTTCTTGCATTCTCCATAGGTTTCTTCTGGATCTAACTTGTATAACTCATAGAGATCCGGTGGCAGGTCCTTAGCAGTGTTTCCACGGCGTTGTCTGCCACCCTTCCTGAATGATTTTTGAGTTGTCGTGAAGTTTAGACTGAAAGGCTTCAACAATGTTGAAGTCTTCCATCTACTGGTCAGACAGGAACTGGTTTCAGGAGAATTTATGTGACGCTGTAAGAACTCTGCAAATGAATGCAGACTATGAGAACCAAGGGATTCTCGCACGGACATGTACCTGTGACAGCATTAGAGATGCGAGGGAAGGGGAAGAGGTCATATGCATTCTCAAAAGATTTTGAAGATAAATCAGTTTAGAAGACATTGACCTCATAGTGCGAAGACATTCACTCATATGTAGTGAGTTGGTTCCAGATTTGTACAAATCCACAAATAAGTACAAGTGAGGAATCTAACTACTTTGTGAAGCACAAGTGAACATACTAGGCATGCTATGAGATGCAGAACAGGATAGATCCAACTTTGTAGGAACAGAAACCACTTGTGGTTGAAAAGGATGAATCTATCGGATCAAAACGACTGTAAAAAGAGGTTTTATTTACCACATGAGGAACTGCTAGACGGAGTAGGAGAGGAGGCCGAGCAGTTCGATCTTCCGTGCCCTAACTTGGCGACGGAGGACACCTACGGCGATGGCGGAGAAGACGATGTCTGCGGCCGGCGTGAGGACGGCGTCGGTGAGGTCGCGGCAGCTAAGCGCTTCGTCGCCGGCGTTGTCGAGGGCTAGCGGTGGCGCTAGGGTTTGTGCGAGAGTGGAAGAAGATATAATGACTGGGGTGAGGCGTGTATTTATAGGGACAGGGGCGGCACAGCGTTATTACGCAGGTGCCCCTGGACGTTCACATCTGAAGGACACGTGGCGATCATGCAACACATTGGAGGTTGTTCCATGTTCCTACGAACGGCTGTATTGTTGGGTGGTCGTTCCCACTTCTCCGGGTTTTAGGTAAAAAGGATTGAGCATTGAAAACAGATTAATGTTTGTCTCTGTGTCTTCTGCTGACAAGGACGCAGAGAAGACGTTTTGACAGTTTCAATAGAATGCATATGATTTGGATAGATAGACTTAAGACGGGAGCATAGAAACGTCAGGGTCCGATCACATTCACTTAGTTCAAAAGATTCAACTAGAAGACATAGCTATAAGTGAATGTTGTAGAGGACAGAAACCACATCGGTACATTGAAGATAAACATGAAGCCATGTTAACATTGAAGACAAACAAAATGCAAAGACTTTGCAAATGTACCGCCAACAGAAAGTATTCCAAACAAAAGATTGGTGGTGGCGTCACCCACCGAATAGGAAATATTAGACCCAGACACGGTGCACAATTATCGTGGCGCTCCGAAGTCAAATTCCACGTTAATGTATTCACACTTAGAGTGTAAGTCTTCATTAGTTGAAGATATACGTTACTTCGTGTGTTTGCACATCTAAGTCATCAACATGCATCAGTGTTAGGATGTGTGCATGATCACAGGACATTTGAGGATTCCAAGATATTTAGCTCACACAGCAACTTGCAAAACCTTTTCTCATCCAAGGGCTTTGTGAAGATATCTACCAGTTGCTCTTCAGTGCTGACGTGAATGATATCAATATCTTCCTTCATGACATGATCTCTGAGAAAGTGATGACGGATCTGAATGTGCTTTGTCTTCGAGTGTTGAACTGGGTTGTTGGCGATCTTGATGGCGCTTTCATTGTCGCAGTAGAGTGACACTTGCTTCAGATGAATGCCATAGTCTTTGAGTGTTTGCTTCATCCATAGAAGCTGAGCGCAGCAAGATCCAGTAGCAATATATTCAGATTCAGCAGTGGAGAGAGATACACAGTTCTGCTTCTTTGAAAACCAACACACAAGTGATCGTCGAAGAAAGTGACATGTGCCTGATGTAGACTTGCGATCCACCTTGTCACCAGCATAATCAGCATCCGAGAATCCAACTAGATCAAACTCTGAGCCCTTTGGACACCATTGTCGGAGTAACGGGCCACGGGTAGGCTAACCCAAGCCCCAGAACCTTTCAAGACATCAGGGCAGGCTGCACCCCTCAAGACCCCAGGACGAAGAGCCGTCTTCATGAAGCCAACGGCAGGATGGCCAACTGACCACTCATGGCTGAGTCCCAGGGATGACTTCAGGGAAAGCCAACTCCCGACTGGTGACTTCCAGAGAGGCCGGCTTTTGGGAGTCGGCCTGCGACTCCAACACCCCCCATGGCCTCATCAAGTGGGACGAGGCAGGGGAGTGGCAACGATGAAGCCCACCCCTGCCCCTTACCAAGGGCAGGCATGGCCACAGCACGCCGTACCCCGGAAGATCTCCGTGCGGCGTGGCACTGTTGCTATGCCGGCCCTGACATCAGCACCGCAGGGCCGAATTCTACACCCACGACGGCTTGTCTGTATGGCCTAGAGGCAGCGGGTCCCACCAGTCAGTGAGACCTCAGAAGATGGCAAGAGGACCACCAATCAAACCCGTCGGGAATCGGCCCCTGGGAGTCGGCCGAGCCCTCCCCCGGGGCCCACGCGCCATTAATCAAGATGTGATGGGGAGTGGCAATAGTAATCGCCCGCCAGACGGCAGGGCTGTTTCCACGACCTCATGATCAAGCCCGCGTCATCAGAAGCACGGCTACAGTAATCAGCAGCCGGTAAGACCCGCCCATGGCGGACGCGGCCTGTCGGCTCCGTACCAGGCCAGTCAGCGGGGCCCGCCAGCCGGCGGGCCCCAGCGGTCGGCAGAGAAGACGGAGGCCAGAGGCGCTGACGGCTAGGCCCGCGTCCATCCGGATTACCATTGTACCCCTGGGAGGTAGGCCTATATAAACCCCCCAGGGCACCCATGTAAAGGGTTGGAACCCATTAGCTCTAGACCAGATCATATAGAAGGGAGAGAGCTAGCCTTGCCCTCTCCTACCTCCAAGAAACAGCTCAAGGAGCAACCGTGTAAACACTTTGCCATAGTGATCATGCGGAGACCCCGCAGAGCAGCAGTAGGGGTATTATCTCCTCGGAGAGCCCTAAAGCTGGGTACGATTCGCCGGCGTGCATGCCTTCGCCTCATCCCGTTTCCAGGCACCGACAATGTTCTACTCGCCCCCACCATCATAAGCCATTCGATGGCATATGTCGCACCAAACCCCCGACATTTGGCGCCCACCATGGGGCCTGGTGCACCGCCGTCCGGAGACCTGTTCTGGACGGGAACCCTTTTTCTCCCTGGCGAGCGCAGCCAGCCAGGCACGCCAGACGGAGTTTGCGCCGACGTGCTAAGCAGCATTGAGATCGCATGCGCAGCCAGCTGCCTGGCCGAACTTGTCAGCGAGGTTCGCCTCTCCGACGAACCTGCACCCAATGCAGGCACGGGCGGCCCCGAGAGCCTCCTCGCGGGCCTCCTCGATCAACTCCACATTTCCGGCGAGCCTGCCGTAGACTTGGAGTCTATGGGCTCCACCGACCCGATGTTGGTCGACTCCGACACCGCTTCGCTCGACGCGTTCCCCACTAATGTGGTGGTCTACGACGAACCCCTCCCTCGCGCGGAGAGCGACGAAAGCACCGTCACCGAGGTGCTAGTCATCAGTCATGACGAGCTCCCCGGCGGAGGAGCGCACGACTCACTCGGTGCGGCGCTACAAGACCTAACTGCGCCCATTCCGGAAGATGCTGACGCAAAGACGTTGGAGGCGCGCCGCCTTCAGCTCGTTGAAGGCGCGAAGAAGCTGGCCAGGATGAGACACTTGTCAGAAGCCTACCAGCGGGAGATGGATCGCACCGTCGGCGGCTCGCCGGCCCCGGCGGGGCCCAGCCGCCTTGGCGCGGTCCAGCAGCGCGGCATAGCCATCGCCAACCTGTTTGGGGCAAGCCTCCCTGTGTACGGTACACCAGCGGAGAACATCCGAGCCGCCCAGGCAGCGGCGGATGAGCTGGACAATTTCGAGGGCGAAGAACGCCGCCTCATGATGGAGCGAGTCCAGCGGCTCCTCGACGCGGCCGCCGCACAGAACGAGGCCGGCTGCCGCACGGAGGCGCCGCAGCAGCCAAACGACGACCTTCACTGAGATCAAGGCGCGACGTCTCGGACGCCGACTGGCGGCGCCCGAGGAAGAAGAGACAAGGAGCCGGCTGTCAGCCACAGTCGGACTTGCATTACCATAGAGCGCGACCGAGACGGCCGCCCAAGAGCAGTGGAACGACGGGACGACTATCCGCCTCCCCCTCCCCGCAAGGAGAGGCGAGTCTCCCCACCGCCTGTTGACCATCCGACTCTCGGCGACCGCCTTGGCCGCCGAGAGGGAGTTGGAGAGAATGATGCCCGCCACCAGATCGACCGACTTCACCGATCCTTAGCGCTGGAAGAAGAAGACGAGCTGGGTCCGCCTTGTTTCGGGCCCCGCATTCGGGACGAGCCCTTTCCCAGAGGGTTCACGCTCCCAAGAGACACGCCCAAGTATACCGTCTCCGTGAAGCCGGAGGACTGGCTAGTCGACTACTCCACGGCTGTCAGCATAGCAAACGGCAACAAGCATGTCGCCGTAAAGTACGTTCCGCTCATGCTCCAGGGCACGGCCCGGACATGGCTGAACAGCCTAAAGCCCCGCAGCATCAACAGCTGGGTCGACTTCACCGAAGTGTTCGTCCGCAACTTCACCAGCACGTACAAGCATCCTCCCAAGCCTCGTCATCTCTCCTTGAGCGTGCAAGGCCCCCACGAGTCGACTCGTGATTACCTCACGCGTTGGGCCGAGCTTCGGAACTCCTGTGAGGGCATGCACGAGGTGCAGGCCATCGAGTACTTCAAAGCCGGGTGTAGAGAAGGCACCGTCCTCAAGCACAAGCTCCTCTGCGATGAGCCAGAAACCCTCGATGAGCTGCTGATCATAGCAGACAAGTACGCTACGGCCGACTCCTCCATGAAGGCGGAGATTCAAATTAGCACAACTGGCAAAGTGGCCCCTCAAGCTCCAAGAACTCCGGCGGCAGACGCCAACCGGCGACAACAGCAGGGCGACCACAAGCGCAAGGCCCCGCAGCCGGCTTCCAGCAACCGGCAAGTCGCGACCGTCGAAGCCCAGTAGCCAGATGAGCAGCCTCCGCCCAACCGACAGAAAGGCGGCAAGCCAAACTGGTTGCCGGCCTTCTCCTATGAGCAGACCCTGGATGGACCTTGTAAGTTCCATAGCGGCGCGAAGCTGTCGAATCACACCACCCGGAAGTGCCACTGGCTCACCAGGATCTCCAAGGGAGACGGCCTCCTGCCTCCCCCGCCTGCTGGGCAGCCGCCTCCACCTCCGCCCCAGCAGCCGGCTGTCAGGCCAGTCGGCGCAGTACAAGACGAATACCCGGAAGAGCATGGAGCCTATGTGGTGTTCACCAGTGTGGCTGATGGTCGACGCAGCAGGCGGCTGCAGCGACAAGAGGTGAATGCAGTAGCATCGGAGACGCCAGAGTTCATGCACTAGTCCAAGAAGCCCATCAGCTGGAGCAGGGCTGACCACCGAGAAGTGATGCCGAGTCCGGGCTCCTATGCCTTGGTCCTGGACGCCACCTTTGCTACAGACAGACGAGCCGCACGTTTCTCACGAGTTCTGATAGACGGAGGCAGCAGCATCAGTATCCTGTACAAGGACACCATGGAGAAGTTAGGAATCAAGCAAAGACAGCTCCAGAACAGCCGGACTGTGTTCCACGGCATTGTTCCTGGGCTTTCCTGCTCACCCATCGGCAAGATCCTGATGGGCGTCCTCTTTGGAGACAAAGATCACTTCCGCAGAGAATCTGTTTGGTTTGAGGTGGTGGACCTTGAGAGCCCATACCATGCGCTACTTGGTCGACCCGCCTTGGCCAAGTTCATGGCGGTCCCCCACTACGCCTACCTCAAGATGAAGATGCCCAGTTCCAGGGGAATTCTGACTGTGGCCGGCGACTACCGGAAGTCGACTACTTGCGCGGCTGAGAGGAGTCGGCTAGCCGAGTCCCTGGTAATCGCGGCCGAGAAGCGGCTCCTTGAGCGAGTTGTGGCGATGGCCGGCAAGCAGCCAGAGGTATCGCCCAACCCGAAGGAGTCGGAGGCTGAAGGTTCGTTCAAACCGGCCAAAGAGACAAAGAAAATACCCTTGGATCCAGAGCACCCAGAGAGATACACCGTCGTAGATGCAAACCTCGACAGCAAATAGGAAGGCGAGCTCGTCGATTTCCTCCGTGAGAATCGGGACATCTTCGCATGGTCCCCCAAAGACATGCCAGGTGTACTGACGGAATTCGCCGAGCACAAGTTACATGTCCGATCTGATGCAAAGCCAGTCAGGCAGCCCCTGTGCCGCCTATCAGAAGAGAAGAGAAGAGTTGTCGGAGAAGAGATAGCCCGACTCCTAGCAGCCGGCTTCATTATGGAAGTGTTCTTTCCAGAATGGCTAGCAAATTTGGTCTTGGTACTAAAGAAGAATAAGCAGTGGTGAATGTGTATTGACTACACGAGCCTCAACAAGGCCTGCCCCAAGGACCCATTTGCTTTACCAAGAATCGATCAGCCGGATGCGAGCTATTGAGTTTTTTGGATGCATACTCAGGATATCACCAGATCAAGCTGAACCCGGTTGACAGACTGAAGACCGCCTTCATCACACCGTTTGGAGCCTTCTGCTACCTCAACATGACGTTCGGCTTAAGGAATGTCGGCGCCACCTTTCAGCGTTGCATGCAGAAGTGCCTCCTCAAGCAGCTCGGCAGGAACGCCCACGTCTACATAGACGACGTGGTGGTGAAGGCGGAAAAGCATGGAACGCTGCCGGAAGATCTCAAGGAGACCTTTGAGAACCTACGCCGATTCCAGATCAAGCTCAATCCCGAGAAGTGTGTCTTCGGAGTACCAGCCGGCCATCTCCTTGGCTTCCTGGTCTCTGAACGCGGCATAGAATGCAACCCAGTAAAGATCAAGGCCATTGAGAGAATGGAGGTACCCAGCCAACTGCTGGATGTGCAAAAGTTCACCGGCTGCTTGGCGTCCATTAGCCGATTCATCAGTCGGCTGGGCGAGAAAGCTCTCCCCTTATACCAACTCATGAAGAAGACCACTTTTTTCGAGTGGAACATAAGGCAGACGAAGCTTTTCTCTAGTTGAAGAAGATGCTGACTACTCCACCCGTCCTGGCGGCTCCGACTCCCAAGGAACCTATGCTCCTGTACATCGCCGCCACCAGCCGGGTAGTCAGCACGGTCATTGTAGTGGAACGCAAGGAAGAAGGCAAGGCGCTACCTATCCAGAGACCGGTATATTACCTGATCGAGGTACTGTCGACCTCCAAGCAGAACTACCCCCACTACCAGAAGATGTGCTATGGTGTACACGTTACTGCCAAGAAATTGAAGTCTTACTTTTAAGAGCATCCAATCACGATGGTCTGCATGGCCCCACTTGCCGAGATCATCGGTAGCCGAGATGCTTCTGGCCGAGTGGCCAAGTGGGCCATAGAGCTGGCTCCTTACACCATCCACTACCAGCCCCGCACCGCTATCAAGTCACAAGCACTGGCCGACTTCCTCATCGACTGGGCCGAGACCCAGTACCTACCCCCAGCGCCTAATTCCACCCATTGGCGGATGCATTTCGACGGCTCCAAGATGCGCACTGGCTTGGGAGCCGGCGTCGTCCTCACCTCTCCCAAAGGCGACAAGCTCAAATACGCGCTACAAATCCATTTTGCCACCTCCAACAACGTCGCCGAGTACGAGGCGCTCATTCACGGGCTCCGGCTTGCCAAAGAACTTGGCATCCGCCGGATCTTGTGTTATGGCGACTCGGACTTAGTGGTCCAGCAGTCATCTGGTGATTGGGACGCGAAAGATGCAAACATGGCGAGTTACCGTTTCCTCGTGCAGCAGCTCAGCGGGTATTTCGAAGGGTGCGAGTTCCTCCATGTGCCAAGAAACGACAACGACCAAGCAGATGCCTTGGCACGAATCGGCTCTACCCGCCAAGCAATACCATCTGGTGTCGCCCTTCAACGCCTCCTCAAGCCATCTTTCAAGCCTTCACCAGAATCAGACTCCATTTTTGTGCCGGCTCCTCCTGAAGACGTCGGATCCGACTCCAGAGCCCCGGTAGTCGGTACGGGGATTTTGGATGACTCCAAAGCCGCCACAGTTGAACCCGGCCCGGGGACTGCGGCAGCGGACTTGAAGACTCCAGAACTCGACCCAAGGGCCGCGCTAGTCGGCCTGGGGACTTCCTTAACCCAGCAAGCGGTTGTTGACTCCAACCCGCCACCTCCCAGCCCAACCGCCCTCGTCCAAGTCGCAGTTCTGGCAGTCAAAGAAATAGCAGCACCCTCATGGGCCCAGCCCATCCTCAAATTCCTGGTGAGCAAAGAGTTGCCGACTGATGAGACCTCAGCTCGGCAAGTACAACGCCGGGCGGTAGCCTACACCATAGTCAACAGAGAGCTGGTCAGGCACAGCGTCACTGGTGTCTACCAGCGCTGCGTAGAGCCAGAGCAAGGCCAAGCGATTCTCAAAGACATCCATCAAGGCGAGTGCGGCCACCATGCGGCTTCAAGAGCACTCGTCGCCAAAGCCTTTTGACACAGTTTCTTCTGGCCAACTGCCTTGGAAGAGGCCAAGGAGTTGGTCCAAAAATGCAAAGGGTGCCAGAAGTTCAGCTCCAAGCCGCACCAGCCAGCTTCTGCACTCAAGACCATCCCCATTGCCTGGCCTTTCGCAGTTTGGGGTCTAGACATGGTGGGACCATTCAAGACAGCACGAGGTGGCTTAAATCACTTACTTGTCACAGTGGACAAGTTCACCAAGTGGATAGAAGTGAAGTCAATCAAGAAGCTGAACGGTCCAACTACCGTGACTTTCATCGCCGATATCACAATTCGGTACGGCATACCACACAGCATCATCACCAACAACGGCACAAATTTCGCCAAAGGCGCCTTGGCCCGTTTCCGCGCAACACAGGGCATCCGACTGGACCTAGCGTCCGTCGCCCATCCATAGTCAAACGGCCAAGTGGAGCGAGCAAATGGCCTTCATCCTGTCCGGCATCAAGCACCGGCTGATCGAGCCTCTGGACCGTTCGGCTGGCTGCTGGCTCGATGAGCTACCAGCCGTCCTCTGGAGCTTGCGCATGACTCCAAACAAGTCAACCGGCTTCACACCTTTCTTCCTCGTTTACGGTGCCGAAGCCGTCATCCCAACGGACATAGAGTTCGACTCCCCACGAGTCACCATGTACACCGAGGAGGAAGCAGAAGAAGCACGACAAGATGGTGTCGATCTGCTGGAAGAGGGCCGGCTGTTGGCATTCAGCCGGTCTAGCATCTACCAGCAGAGCCTGCGCCGATACCACAACAGGAAGGTCAGGCCAAGATCTTTCCAAGAAGGCGACCTTGTGCTCTGGCTGATCCAGCGAACAGCCAGCCAGCACAAGCTGTCGGCGCCTTGGGAAGGCCCTTTCATTATCAGCAAAGTACTGGGAAACAATTCCTACTACCTGATTGACGCTCAGAAGCCCCGAGCACGCAAGAGGGACGACTCCGGCAAGGAGACAGAGCAGCCATGGAATGCAAATCTCCTCCAAAGATTTTATAGTTGATGCAAAGCCGCAGCTCGCAGAGCGACTGTACGGTGGGCAGAGGTAAAGTAGAATGGGCGTTCGCATGAAAAATGGTTAAGGACTCAAAGCATAAAACATGGCTCAAGACGGCTTCCAGCCTTTTTTGCAAACCGACTCTCGAATAGTCGGATTGCCACCTTCTATTCAACTTGCTCAAAAACTCTTAAAACGGCTAAGTACTTGCCTTCCCAAAGTAGCCAAGCATTTGATCCAGCGACAGTCCGCAGAGCGGCTGTCCGATTGGCAAGGCAGGCAACTAAGAGAAAGCGGCAAAGGAAAAAAGCCAAAAGAGCAATGAGCAAGAAAAGATAGAACTCGGATAAATATATTTACATAACATAGGCCCTTGGCCGAATCTTCGAGCAAAAGTTCAAAATACACCCCGCGGGTGGAATTGTGCCAATTAACAAGTTCTTCAAAGACTACTGAAGCAGATAAAATAAAGATAAAGCGGCAGCTTAGGAAGCAGCAGACGGATTCGGAGGGTCGGAGGAGGCGCCAGCGTCAGGCGTCGGGGCGGCCGACTGGGTAGTCTCGGCTTGATCGCCTCCGGCGGCAGTCGACTCGGTCGCACGCGACACGTTACTGGAGGTGCGGTCGAGCTGAGGCTGGCCGTCTGCTCCGTCTTCTGGTGCCTCCGCCTCGCCTCCATCCTCCGCCTCGCCCTCTTCCTCGACGCTAGAGCCAATCACCTCCGCCGAGTCCTTGCCGTAGTCTCGGTTCATCCCAAACCACTCCGGCGGTACCTCCTCGCCGTCTTCAGACCGCTCGGGGATGAAGATGCTGGTGTCGGTGTACTCGGTGATCGCCGCAGCACGCTTGACGAGGGCGTCTTCCGCAGCTGCCAGCTCCGGCTGGGCCTCCGACCGAAGTGTGGCCAGCCGGTCTAGATCCAGCCCCGGATACCATGCCTTGACGAACTCCAAGGCCCGGCGCACTCCAGCTCAGGCCGAAGAGCCCTTCCAGGCCTCAAGATGACCAGCCGCGACCGTCAGGCTAGGGGTGCGTGGAGCCTGCATGTCTGGCCACAGGGCGGCAATCGCCTGGGCACCAACACGCTGAAGCCGGCGCAGCATCCGGTGAGCCGGCCGAAGGCGAGCCTCGATGCTCAGGATGTGCTCGTCAAGAGTTCGGGGGGCGTCGGCGGCAATCTCTGCGCCCTCCGCCCTCCGACCTTCTCGGTCAGCCTCGATGGCTTGGATGGCGGCCTGCGAGTGCCCAGGAAAGAAGTCTGCAAAGACAGGAAGAAACAAACAAGCAAGTCAAAAACCAGGAGTCGGCACGACTTAAATCGGCAGCTCAAAGAAAGAAAGTAAAGAAACTCACCATCAACGATGTCTTCAATCTCATGGAAGCCGAAGGCCGGCATTGCCTCCTTGTCAGACCAGGAGGAGCGCTCGCTCGCGAACTCGGCCAGGAGGGCGGTTTCCATCTGCTTCGCCTCCCTCTGCGTCTTCACAAGCAGCTCCTTCTGCTCTGCCAATTGAATGGCCAGCAGATCGCACTCCGTCGCGAGCTTGCTGCACTCCTCCTCTTTGGTGCGCAAAGCGGAGTTGGCGTCGCTCAGCTGCTGTTGAAGAGCAGCGTTGGCTCCTGAAAAGAAGGAAGAAAGAAGACGTTAAGTCATCAGGTAAAGAAGTTCGCCGGGGAGATCCGGCCCGACTGCTCAGCAGTCGGCCCGAATCTCGGGGACTATAGCCCGCGGGTGCGCCAGCGCGCCCCCGCAAAGAAGGAAAAGGACTTACTCCGGCTCTCCGACAAATTGGCGGTCCGCTTGCCCAGCTCTTCAAGGTTACAGTTGAAGGCAGTGACGCGGAGGTTGTGGTAGTCCTGCGACAAACGTTTCAGACAAAAAGTTAATACCCAGAGTTCATCAATTGGAGTTCTGGGCCGCCTGCTCAGCAGTCAACCCGAAACTCGGGGACTACACCCAGTGGGTGCGCTAGCGCGCCCCCACAGAGAGGAACAAGAGAGCAAAGACCAAAGGAAAAAACATACCCGGACGGCTGCCCGCGATGCCAGGAATGCCTTGGTGCAACTCTGGAGAGCGTCGCCCTCAGCGCGAAGCTTCGCCTGGACGTCCAGGAGCGCCTGGTTCAGCGGCCCTAAGCCGCCTCCTCGCACCCACCCAATGGGCGCGGAGCTTGTCGCTTCAGCATCTGGGATCGCTGAGCTGGCGGTGTCGGCTTCTAGGGGGCGGGGTACCGAAGTCGCCTTCTCCAGATGGCGGCACGTTGGCGAGCCGACTTGGAGGAGCAGCCTCGCCACGGCCTCGTCTTCGGTCGGCGGCACCGGAGGATCCGCTGGCTGCTCACCTTGCGCACTTGCAGACGGTGGCGGAGGCGGCGGCGGAGCAATCACGTCCGGCGTAGAGGGGTCGCCGCCTTCCCTCTCCACGACGGGGTTCTCCTCGCCGGCTTCTCCAGTCTGCCTCGTGAACTCCGGAGGCTGCGGCGCAGAGTTCAATGGGGTGACAAACACCGCCGATTGGCAGCGTGCGGCTTCCTCAGCCTGCCGTTTCATCGCGGCGGCGGCTTCGGCCTCCGCCAGTTTTTTCTTGGCGGAGGCCTCCGCCCTGTCGGCCTCCGCCTTCTCCGGGCGAACGACCTCTTCTTTGTTGCACTTCTCCTGCGCATTCTGCTCTGTCGCCTCCCGGAGGTCGGCAGCAGGGTCAATCCGCCGAGTGGTGGCGGACATCTCCGCTGACCCCATGACGGAGGCGGCGGTGACCCTCTCAAGAGTGAGGGGAGCCCTGAAGCAAGGGGAGCAAGTAAAGACTCAGACAGAGCCACAAAGAAAGAATAAAGCATTGAGACAGAATACTCACGCGGAGACCAATGGCGGCTTCTTCACTTCCTTACAGAAGCGGATGGCCTTCGCGGCCGCCTCGTCCCGCCAGGTCGCCGCAGCCGAACCCTTGGGTTTCTTCGGCCGACTGCCGAACAAGGTCGGCATGGCCCTGCGCTTCTTCCCGTCACCTGGAGCACCCGGCGCGGCAGAAGAGCCCGCGCCAGGCTGGCTGGCTCCTGGCCGATGGCGGGGGGCGACTTCCACCTCGGCGTCGTTGCCAGGCCAGTCGGCGAAAGTGGCCGAAGGCCTGAAGTCGCCTGATGTTCCTCCTCCTCCCTCGGTGTCGTCCTCCAGAGCCGCCGCCCCCAGATCGGGGTCGTCGACATCGCTCTCCGCCCGGTCGGCGAGGAACTCGGGGGCCGGCCCCGAGGTGCTGGCTGGCGGGTGGAGGAGGGGATTCTGACCAAAGCCGACTGGTCAAAACAAACTCGGCGAGAGAGAAGACAATCCAAAGAAAGAAAGGAAAGGCAACGCACCACGGGCGGGGGGTTGGCGCGGGAGTACGGCTCCTTGCCGAACCGCCAATCCTCCAGGAGCTTGCTGTCCGGGAGGTAGTTCACCATGAAGGCCACCTCTTCGTGAGGCATGTCCTTGGTGCACATCCGACTCGGGTTGTGGTGCCCGCTCATCTGGCATATCATGTGGGGCGGCCTTGGAGTGGGAGAACTCGGCGCGTCACGAAGGCGGCCAGCAGGTCTGGACCAGTCAAACCCTCCGACTGCATCAGCACTCGGAGTCGCGCGATTGCGCCGGCTCCCGCAGGCGTCAGCGACTTGGCCCGGTACGACCAGTTGGGCAGTCGCCCAGCCGGTGGGCCGGCTTCGAAAGTCGGCAGGTTGACCCAGTCCCCCCTTGCGGAGACGCTCCTGATGTAAAAGTAGGATCTCTGCCACATCTTCACCGACTTTATCAGCGAGATGGAGGGGAAGGGATTGTCGGCCCCCGACCTTCGCACGGCGATGAAAGCGCTGCACTGAGCCGGCACGCCCACGGCCTAGGTGCCGAGCTTGGAGAAGAAGAACTCCCCCCAGAGTTCGAGGGTGGGGAGGACTCCGAGGAAGCCTTCGCACAAGGACACGAAGGCGGACAGCAGCACCACTGTGTTGGGGGTGAGGTGGTGCGGCTGGAGGCCGTAGAACTCCAGGAAGGATCGGAAGAAAATGCTCGCCGGCAGCCCCAACCCACGCAAGCAGTGCGAGCGGAAGATGACCTGCTCGCCCTCCTGCGGTGCGGGGGAAATCTCACCCTTCGGCGCAAGGCGCACCCGCACGTGATCCTCGCCGGGGAGCCAATGAGTCCTGCGGAGGAACTCGATGTGGTCGTCGTGGACTTCGGAACCGTCCCAAGTGCCGGAGCGCACCGGGGGAGGCGCCGCGGTGGAGGAAGAACTCATCGCGAGCTGATCGCCGCGGCGTTCGCCGGAACTTGGGCGCACGGCGGAGCGAAGAAGAAGAAGAAGGAGGAGAGCGAGGAGCATTGAGAAGGAAGAGAGCGAGGAGTGGTGGGAAGGAGGGGCGCGCGTGCCCCCCTCTTTCCCCTACTTATAACCTCGTGGGCTGCGAAGCCGAGGTGGCGTTTGTGGGGATTTACTGCGCCCACAACCCCACGACCCACACATTCCATGATAAAGTTACTGCGCATAGTAACTCCATGGGAATCCCAACCGTCTGGCGGGGCCGCAGCGGATCCGGTCGGGCGTCGAGGCGCGGTAGTGGCGGGCCCTGCCTATGGGCCTGTCCCGTCGCGCACGTAGGCTGGTAGGATGGCCCATCCACGTGTCATCGCATGACAGGCCTAGAACGGGCAGCAGCCTGGAGGCTTAGCTAGCACGCTACTTGGATCCCGCCGCGACGTTCAAAATATTGTGCAAGTCAGACTTGAGTGAGTCCGAGTTGAGCGGGTCCGACTCCTTCTAGTCGGCCTAGCAGAAGTCCATCCCAGACCATGTGTTGAGCACCCGGAAGGAGAAACTGCTGAGGCTTCTCGGCCAATCGTCCGCGGTGCCTCATCAGCTTCGGGGACTACTGTCGGAGTAATGTGCCACGGGTAGGCCAACCCAAGCCCCAGAACCTTTCAAGACATCGGGGCAGGATGCGCCCCTCAAGACCCCAGGACGAAGAGCCGCCTTCAAGAAGCCAACGGCAGGATGGCCAACTGACCACTCACGGCCGAGTCCTAGGGACGACTTTAGGGAAAGCTGACTCCCGACTGGCGACTTCCAGAGAGGCCGGCTTTGGGGAGTCGGCCTGCGACTCCAACACCCCCCACGGCCTCATCAAGTGGGACGGGGCAGGGGAGTGGCAACGATGAAGCCCGCCCCTGCCCCTTACCAAAGGCAGGCATGGCCACAGTACGCCGTACCCCGAAAGATCTCCGTGCGGCGTGGCACTGTTGCCATGCCGGCCCTGACATCAGCATCGCAGGGCCGAATCCTGCACCCATGACGGCTTGTCTGTACGGCCTAGAGGCAACGGGTCCCACAAGTCAGTGAGACCCCAGAAGATGGCAAGAGGACCACCAATTAAACCCGTCGGGAATAGGCCCCTGGGAGTCGGCCGAGCCCTCCCCAGGGCCCACGCGCCATTAATCAAGATGTGATGGGGAGTGGCAATAGTGATCGCCCGCCAGGCGGCGGAGCTGTTGCCACGACCTCATGATCAAGCCCGCGTCATCAGAAGCACGGCTACAGTAATCAGCAGCCGGCAAGACCCGCCCGCGGCGGACGCGGCCTGTCGGCTCCGTACCAGGCCAGTCAGCGGGGCCCGCCAGCCGGCGGGCCCCAGCGGTCGGCAGAGAAGACGAAGGCCAGAGGCGCTGACGGCTGGGTCCGCGTCCAGTCAGATTACCATTGTACCCCTGGGAGGTAGGCCTATATAAACCCCCCAGGGCACCCATGCAAAGGGTTGGAACCCATTAGCTCTAGACCAGATCATATAGAAGGGAGAGAGCTAGCCTTGCCCTCTCCTACCTCCAAGAAACAGCTCAAGGAGCAACCGTGTAAACACTTTGCCATAGTGATCATGCGGAGACCCCGCAGAGCAGCAATAGGGGTATTATCTCCTCGGAGAGCCCTAAAGCTGGGTACGATTCGCCGGCGTGCATGCCTTCGCCTCATCCGGTTTCCAGGCACCGGCAATGTTCTACTCGCCCCCACCATGATAAGCCATTCGTTGGCATATGTCGCACCAAACCCCCGACAACCATAATCCTAGTGTTGGGGTGAGCCAAATATCGAAGAATTCGCTTCACAGCTAAGTGATGCGATTCCTTTGGTGCCGCTTGGAATCGGGCACACAAGCAAACACTAAGCATGATATCTGGCCTAGATGCACAGAAGTAAAGCAAGGAACCAATCATGGAGCGGTATACCTTTTGATCGAACTCTTTACCATTGGCGTCAGAATCTAGATGACTCTTGGTAGGCATTGGCGTCGTGTAACCTTTGCAGTCTTGCATTCCAAACTTCTTCAGGCAATCCTTGAGGTATTTCTCTTGAGATATGAAGATGTCGTTGCATTGCTGTCGTATTTGAAGACCAAGGAAGAACTTCAGCTCACCCATCATGGACATCTGATATTGCTCTTGTATCATGTATCCAAACTCATCACTGTATTTCTGATTAGTGCAGCCAAAGATAATGTCATCCACATATATTTGGCACACAAACAGTTCAACATCATATGTCTTCGTGAAGAGCGTGGGATCCAGGGAACCAGGTTTGAAGCCTTTGCTCTTGAGGAAGTCCTTGAGTGTGTCATACCAAGCACGAGGGGCTTGTTTGAGGCCATACAGTGCCTTGTTGAGCTTGTAGACCATGTCAGGATGTTTTGGATCTTCAAAGCCAGGCGGTTGTGCAACATACACTTCTTCTTCAATCTTGCCATTGAGAAAAGCACTCTTCACATCCATTTGATACAAAAGGATGTTATGATGATTTGCATAGGCTAGCAGTATGTGTATGGATTCAAGCCTAGCCACAGGAGCAAATGTTTCATCGAAGTCAATTCCTTCAACTTGAGTGTATCCTTGAGCAACGAGACGAGCCTTGTTTCTGACAACTTGACCATGCTCATCTTGCTTGTTGCGATATATCCATTTAGTGCCTATGATATTGTGCTTACGAGGATCAGGACGCTTGACCAGTTCCCATACATTATTCAGCTCAAACTGTTGAAGCTCTTCTTGCATAGCTTGAATCCATTCAGGTTCCATGAAGGCTTCATCAACTTTCTTGGGTTCAGATATTGAGATGAATGCGAAGTGCCCACAGAAATTTGCTAGTTGTGTTGCCCTTGAACGAGTGAGTGTACCAGGTGCATTGATGCTATCAATTATTTTCTCAATCTGTACTTCATTTGCAACACGAGGATGAACAGGACGAAGATTTTGCTCTTGCTGATCATTGTCATCGTTAGAAGGATTTTCTTCAGGCTGAGTATTGTCTTTAGGTTGATGAGGTGCAGAGATGATGAGTTCCTCTTCGGGCTGTGCTTCAGACGGTATGATTTCTCCGGTTCCCATAAGCTTGATGGATTCACTAGATGGAACTTCATCTAGCACATTTGGCAGGTGCTCTCTTTGCGAGCCGTTAGTCTCATCGAACTGCACATCCACAGTTTCAACCACTTTATAGTGAAAGAGGTTGAAGACTCTGTAGGAGTGCGAATCCTTTCCGTAACCAAGCGTAAAACCTTCATGTGCTTTTGGTGCAAATTTTGAAGTGTGATGTAGATCCTTGATCCAGCACCTGGCACCAAATACTCTGAAGTAACTGACATTTGGCTTCTTACCAGTGAGGAGTTCATAGGATGTTTTGTTTAGAAGCTTGGTGAAGATAAACACGGTTGATTACATGGCATGCAGTATCAATGGCTTCAGGCCAGAACTTTCTTGGAGTCTTGTATTCATCGAGCATCGTCCGGGCCATCTCAATGAGTGTTTTGTTCTTGCGTTCCACGATGCCATTCTGCTGCGTCGTGTACGGAGATGAGAACTCATGAGTGATGCCCAAAGTATCAAGATAAGTGTCGAGGCCGGTGTTCTTGAATTCAGTGCCATTGTCACTTATGATGTGCTTGATCTTGACGCCATAGTTGTTCATGGCTCGATTGGCGAAGCGTCTGAAGACATCCTGCACTTCAGTCTTGTAGAGGATTATATGCACCCATGTATATCTTGAATAATCATCAACAATGACGAAGCCATAGAGACAAGCAGTAGTAGTAAGAGTTGAGTAGTGAGTGGGACCGAAGAGGTCCATGTGTAGCAGTTCGAAGGGTTGGGTCGTTGTCATGATTGTCTTCGAGAGATGCTTGGCCCTCGTCATCTTTCCTGCTTCGCAGGCACCGCATAAGTGATCATTCTTGAACTTGACGCCCTCGATGCCTATGATGTGCTTCTTCTTTGCAAGAGTATGCAAGTTCCTCATGCCAGCATGCCCTAGCCTCCGATGCTAGAGCCAGCATTCTGAAGCTTTTGCAAGAAGACATACGATGAGTTGTGGTCCTGCTGAGAAATCTACCATGTACAAATCATCTTTCCGATACCCTTCAAAGACTAGAGACTTGTCAGATTCCATTAGAACAAGGCAGCGATATTTTCCAAACATCACAATCATATTCAAATCGCAAAGCATTGAGACAGACATTAAGTTGAAACCAATGGATTCAACAAGCATCACTTTATCCATGTGCTGATCCCTTGAGATTGCAACTCTACCTAGACCCAATACCTTGCTTTTACCAGTATCAGCAAATGTGATGTGACTCTTGTCAGATGGACGTAAGGTTGAGTCCATGAGAAGACTTCGCTTGCCAGTCATGTGATTAGTACATCCACTGTCAATGATCCATTCTGAAGCAGCTGGTGTCATACACTACAGTGCAGTTAGGGGGATAGGCTTCATGAAGAGAATTGTGAAGCATAAACATTTGACGAGCAAGTGGATTATGAAAGCTTAGATCGAGGTTAGGACTAATAGGTCAAGTAGCAAGCGACTCAGGAACAAAATACATAATAAGACCATTTGGGCATTTGATCTTGCGTCCTAGAAGATGTTTAAGGTCCCCAGCAATAGCTTCAGATGCATTTGATTTTCGGCTGGAGACCTTTCCCTGCAAAAAAGAGTTAAGCTTTCTTAGCCACCCACATCTTCAAGGGTGGCTTCGAAGCAATGAGTCTAAGTGCAGCATCTGAGAACTTTGGCTTTGGAGCCCTAGCAAATAGTCTTGCAGGTGGACAATAGTACTCATAAGAATAAGCAGAGTAGTTCTTGGTCTTATGAACATGGCGGTTTGCTGAAATGCGCTCATATTCATAGGCCTGAGTATGGTTTCCATGCAAAACATTTGCGTTAGTGCGACGCAGGTGAGTCCTCTGTCTATATGAAGCCTTTGGACCATATGAAGCCTGTGGTCTGGGGTTTTTCTTCTTCACTTGTGGTGTCATGACGACATTCATAGGAAGATTCTCCAAACACTTTTTCGGTACCCAGACTTTCTTAATAGGTGGCCCATTCCTGCAGTTAGTACCAATACATCTGGCAAACACTTCACCATTCTGATTCTTAAATGGTTTATAATTTGCATCAAAGGATTCATCAATGACAATGGGATTAGTACAAGTGAAGCCAGATAGGGTGGATGGATCCACTAAAGGTTCCTTTGCAGCAACCCATGTGGTTTTGGGGTACTGCTCGGGTTTCCAGTAAGAGCCATCAGCATTCATTTTCCTTTCAAACCCAACACCCTCTTTCCTAGGGTTTCGGTTCAGGATCTGCCTTTTGAGGACATCACATAGTGTCTGATACCCTTTGAGACTTTTGTACATCCCTATTTCAAGCAATGTCTTCAACCTAGCATTTTCATCAGCAATAGCAATGGTATCCTCGGCAGAGGGGTTAGTTACCACATCAATAGTTGAAGATATTGCAATAGTAGCAGAAGTAGAACATCCAGCAACAGAAGTAGCGTTGTCACACTCAATGCATTTAAGACATGGTGGTTCAAATCCTTCCTGAGCGGAACTGATCTGTTTGGCGCGAAGTGACTCGTTTTCCTAATGAAGATCTTCATGAGCCGCTCTCAATTTCTCAAGATCTTGCTTCCTTTGAAGATAATCGTAGGAAAGCTTTTCATGAGTTGTTGAGAGTGTTTCATGACGATTTTCAAGTTCCTCATACTTAACATGAAGATTTTTTATGTCTTCAATTAAGGACTGAGATCGAGTCATTTCAGCGTCTAACAGGTCATCGCTTTTGTCTAACAGTTCTTGAATATGTTCCATAGCTTTCTGTTGTTCAGTTGCAATTTTAGCAAGTGTTTTGTAGCTGGGTTTGGAACCATAATCAGAGTCATCTTCACTGGATGTTTGATAGTGAGTAGTGCGTGAGTTTACCTTGGCACCGCGTGCCATGAAGCAGTAGGTGGGAGCAAAGTTGTCCTTGTCATTAGCATCGGCGTCGGTGATGAAGTCATTGTCTTCAGTGTTGAAGATGGACTTCGCAACGTAGGTTGTAGCCAGACTTGCAACGCCAGAATCGGACTCCTCCTCAGACTCCACCTCCGCCTCCTTAGAAGCGGACTCCTCCTCTGAATCCATTTCCTTGCCAGCAGACGCACGAGCCTTACCAGATGAGCTCTTCTTTTGTGATGAAGACTTTGAGGAAGACTTGGAAGAAGACTTTGAGTATTTCTTCTTCTTCTTGTCATCAGAATCATATTCCTTGATCCTTTTCTTCTTCTTGTTCTCATTGTCCCACTGCGGACACTCAGAGATGTAATGACCAGGTTTCTTGCACTTGTGGCATGTTCTCTTCTTGTAGTCATGAGCAGAAGCTTCATCATTCCTTGAGCTGGATCGTGAGGACTTTCTGAAGCCTTTCTTCTTGGTGAATTTCTGGAACTTCTTCACAAGCATAGCAAGCTCCTTTCCAATGTCTTCAGGATCATCAGAACTGCAGTCAGATTCTTCTTCAGATGAGGAAACAACTTTTGCCTTCAAAGCACGAGTTCACCCATAGTTGGGACCGTAGATGTCTCTTTTCTCAGAAAGCTGAAACTCATGTGTGTTGAGCCTTTCAAGTATGTCAGACGGATCGAGTGTCTTGAAGTCAGGGCGTTCTTGAATCATCAGGGCTAGGGTTTCAAACGAGCTGTCAAGTGATCTCAGGAGTGTCTTGACGATTTCGTGCTTGGTGATCTCAGTAGCGCCGAGAGCTTGAAGCTCATTTGTGATGTCAGTGAGTCAATCAAACGTGAGCTGAACATTCTCATTGTCGTTTCTTTTGAAGCGGTTGAAGAGGTTGCGAAGGACACTGATTCTTTGATCTCTCTGGGTTGAGACGCCTTCGTTGACCTTGGAGAGCTAGTCCCAGACTAGCTTAGATGTTTCCAGAGCACTCACACGGCCATACTGCCCTTTGGTCAGATGACCACAGATGATGTTCTTGGTAGTGGAGTCCAGTTGAACGAACTTCTTGACATCAGCAACAGTGACACCTTCACCAGCCTTGGGGACGCCATTCTTGACGACATACCAGAGGTCGACATCAATGGCTTCAAGATGCATGCGCATCTTATTCTTCCAGTAGGGATATTTAGTTCCATCGAAGACAGGGCACGTAGCGGACACTTTGATTATCCCTACAGTCGACATAGCTAAACTTCTAGGTGGTTAAACCGAATCACATAGAACAAGGGAGTACCTTGCTCTGATACCAATTGAAAGTGCTAGTGATCAACTAGAGGGGGGGTGAATAGGTGATTTTTATGAAAGTATTCAAAACATGGAAGTTTCAAAGACAAACGATAGAAATAAACCTATTACCATGCAACAGAAGGTAGAATACACTAAGCAAGCCATAGTCAAGTATTCAATGAAATGAAGGCACAAAGACTAATAGCATCTAGGCAGTATAGATCAGGATGGAAGATAGTATGAAGCCAATCAGAACAAGCAGTCACTCAGTGAAGACAAAAGATAATGCAAACAGGCAATGACTTCACAAGGACTAACAGTAAATAAAGAGATGGAAAGGATAGAACCAGTGGCTGGTTGAAGACAATGATTTGTTGGACCAGTTCCAGTTGCTGTGACAACCGTACGTCTGGTTAGGGAGGCTGAGATTCAACTCAGAAGACCGCATCTTCACCTTATTCCCCTTGGGCTAAGGACACTCAGTCCTCACCCAATTACACTGGTAAGTCTTCAAGGTAGACTTCCAAACCTTCACAGACTTCGTTCACCGGCTATCCACAATGACTCTTGGATGCTCAGAACGTGACACCTAACCGGCTGGAGGATTCACAATCCTCAAGTGTAGTAAGTCTTCAGATCACACAGACAAGAAGACTTAAGTGATGCCTAACACTCTTTGGCTCTGGGTGTTTAGGGCTTTGTCCTCGCAAGGATTTCTCTCTCAAAGGCTTCGAGGTGGGTTGCTCTCAAACGATAAAAGCCGTGCACTAACTCTGAGCAGCCAACCAATTTATGGTGTAGGGGTGGGCTATTTATAGCCACTAGGCAACCCGGCCTGATTTGTCCGAAATGACCCTCGGTCACTAAGGAATTGACACATGTTCCAACGGCCAGATTTCAAACACCCAGCAACTTTACTTGAGCTACAAGCAAAGCTGACTTATCCAGCTCTGGATAAGATTTGCTCTCATTGTCTTCGCTCGAAGACATAGGATTTTGGTTAAGCATCACTTCAGTCATTCTGACTGGTTCACTTGGACCCCACTTAATAGTACGGTGGTCCCTATGACTCAACAAATAAGAAAAAGAACGACGAAACAACTAAGTCTTCGCGCTCCATAGTCTTCACGTGATGTCTTCTCTTGTCATAGTCTTCAATGTGAATGTCTTCACATACCACCTTTGACTTCAATGTCTTCATACATTTTTAGGGGTCATCTCCGGTAGGAAAACTGAATCAATGAGGGACTTATACCTGTGTTATCCTGCAATTCTCACAACCACATTAGTCCCTCAACCAGGTTTGTCGTCAATGCTCCAAAACCAACTAGGGGTGGCACTAGATGCACTTACACCAAGCAGAGCACCATACCAACCCATCTAGCCGTCAAAACAAAACAGCTCGGAGGAATACCCGCGATATCAACCAATACACTGAGGGTAGAGCAGGACGTACATGATTGACGTACAGATCACGAAGATATATCCCGACCGACGATGATGGTCGCCTATTCGGACGCTATAAAGACGACCATGCCCGGGTTGTACACCATAAACGGAACCCGCCGGAGGTGCTTCATAGTGTGGCCCAACATAGAGGAGCCGCACACCCTCTCTACTTCACTAACGAAGTAATGGAGCACGAATTCCCAGATGGGTTTAAACCCATCAACATCGAATCATACGATGGAACAACAGATCCCACGGTATGGATCGAGGATTACCTCCTTCATATTCACATGGCCCGTGGAGACGACCTCCACGCCATTAAATACCTACCTCTCAAGCTTAAAGGCCAGCTCGGTACTAACTAAACAGTTTGCCAGAAAATTCCATTGGCAACTGGGAAGATTTGGAAGACGCCTTTCGAGGCAATTTCCGGGGAACATATGTCCGGACATTATACACCGATAACTTAAGTCACATTGTCCAGGAGCCCGGTGAGTCAGCCAGGGAGCTCTGGACCAGGTTCTTAGTAAAAAAGAACCAAATTGTCGACTGTCCGGATGCAGAAGCCCTTACGGGCTTCAGACACAGCGTCCGGGACGAATGGCTAGCATGTCACCTCGGCCAGGAAGGATCCAAATCCATGGCAGCCCTTACCACTCTAATGACCCGCTTCTGTGCAGGAGAAGACAACTGGTTGGCTCGTAAAAGCAACGACGCCAGCAGCCCGGGCACCTCCAAAATCCGAGATGGCAACGGCGAGCCACGACAAACCGAACACAACAGTCGTAGTAATATACACGACACTAAAGGCAAACGGAAGAAGCCACTAAAGGCAAACCAGGATGGACCATCCACCCTCGACAGGATATTGGACCGACCTTGTCAGATTCACGGTCAACCTGATATGCCAGCTAATCATACCAACCGAAATTGTTGGGTTTTCAAGTAGGCAGGCAAGCTTAACGCTGATCACAAGGGGAGGAGGCCACCAGGCGATAAAGACGACGGATTGGCTCACCAGCAGAACGCTAGGGGCCAGAAACAGATTCCGTCTGACATTCGACTACTCCGGGGACGCGAATAGCAGTCCGTCTTCCGCCACCCACATACTGTACTGGCAAAGTTTGCACCACGCGCACATCACTACGCACTCAAGATACCATGGGCATCGGCGGAAGCATAATACGGACACCCTGCAAGCATTCCCATAACATTTTCTATCTGCTTACTTTATTTTTTATGTATCATCCCTAAATAACAGGTGACCAGCCGGACAGCATCTACAACGGACTCTATCGGAGTCCGGATCCATACGCTCACCTAAGGGGCTACTTCCATTAAGGATTCCCCTCCCCAAGGACGGGAGATGCAGACGTGCTACTGGAGGTCCAAAAATAACTTTTTGTGGACCGCGCTCTTTATTTCGAGCCTGTACTATGCCCTCTTTCCTCTGATCCCGACCCCGTGCATATCAAATAGCCAGGTCCACGGTCTTTTCTTTATTATTATTATTATTATATACAAATTTATCATTGGCACATCGCTCCGTTCTCAATAAGTCTCATCCGAACTGATCTTCCATACTCTTTTAAGCACGGCCTTAACGGCTGCTCTGCAGATACACCTCGACATACCCCGCCAGGGTCTCGGCATGGGAACGAATGAGCTACCAGTAAAAGTCCGAACAACTCTATAGCGTACTTCGGCGTCGCAAGTTTGGCCTTATATGCATTAGCTCTGAATCATTGTCTTGGGTCAATAGTTGGGTTGCCCGGATCCTGTGTTTGCTACCCTACTTTCTGCCCTATCGGCTAGGGTAGTAAAGGGAGAACTACTACGATTGTGCCCTGGCCTAGACCGGATGAGCACCTCAGTAGAGAAAGCCAAAAACTGACTGTCATGATGCGGTGAGAGCTGGTCAACCACTTGACGACTTGTTGGGATCCTTAGTGATTCTCCGTGTAACACGAATGATCTTTTTTAGATCAGGTATGCAAGGCACCACACGCCGCATACTGATACGTCTCCGTCGTATCTACTTTTCCAAACACTTTTGCCCTTGTTTTGGACTCTATCTTGTATGATTTGAATGGAACTTACCCGGACTGGCGCTGTTTTCAACAGAATTGCCATGATGTTGTTTTATGTGCAGAAAACAAATATTCTCAGAATGACCTGAAACTCCACGGAACATCTTAGAAAAAATAATAAAAAATCCTCGCCAAAGATGAAGACCAGGGGGCCCACACCCTTCTCACGAGGGTGGGGGGCGCGGTGCACCCACCTGCCTTGTGGGCCCACGGAGGCCCTCCTCCACTTATCCCAGCACTCATCTTCTTCCTCTGTCTCACACAAACCCGAAAAACCAACTCAAGCACGAGTTCCAGCCACTTTTGCTGTGATTTTCGATCTCCTTGCTCAAAGCACCTCTCGCAAAACTGCTTGGGGAGATTGTTCCTTGCTATGTGACTCCTCCATTGGTCCAATTAGTTTTTGTTCTAGTGCTTTATTCTTTGCAAATTTGTGCTGCATAGGTGACCATGTTCTTGAGCTTGAATGTCAAATTTATATGGTTCCAAGTAGTTCTAATGCTTGATTTAGGCTCTAGGCACTTGTAGGAGTAGTTGCTATCAATATTATTGAAGTTGGTTCATTTTTGTTTGAAGTTACTCCCTCCTTCCATCTATATAGGGCCTAATGCATTTTTCGAGGCTAACTTTGACCAAATACTAGAGCAATAATATATGGCATGCAACTTACACAAAGCACACCATTAAATTCGTGTGTGAAAGGAGCTTTCAATGATATAATTTTTACATTGTGCATGTCATGTACTATTAATCTTGTCAATAGTCAAAGGCGGTCTTAAAAAATGCATTAGGCCCTATATAGATGGAAGGAGGGAGTACTAAAAATTTCAGATTATTTCAGAAAAATAATGAGGAGATTTTTGAGGGGCTCATCGAGCCAAAGCTCGAAGGAAAAGGCACCGAAGCCTAAGTATAATTTGCCGCGCACCGCGGAGATTCGAGCGTGTGAATGGCCTTCTGATGATTTCTTGAGAGCAGCCGGTATCTATGAAGATTTTCATGAATTAGCTCACAATGCAGGTCTTACCGCTTTCCTCCACGACCAATGCGATCAGTATCTCTTACTCACAAATACTTTTGTGCAAAACTTTCATTTTCATTCTAGGAACTCACCACCTATGGTGGAGTTTCATTTATATGACGAGCATAAAGAGATGTCACTTTATGATTTCTGTCGGATTTGTTTAGTCCCTTTTGAGGGCAAGACAGAAGAACCACATCATGATGATGTGGCTGGGTTCATTCATACTATCACTGTAGGAGAAACTAGGAAGGTTTCCGATGCACGAATCACTAGCATACATTTTCCTGTTTTACGTTACCTTGCATTATTTGCTAGTCGTTGTTTAATTGGACGCGGAAACTGTTGAAACCTTAGTATCCCTGATATAATTATTCTGCACCATGGTTTATACAGTGATAGCACTTTTAGTATGGGAGGTATTATTGCTAGACGGTTAAGTATGAACCGTACTAAGGGTCCCATCTTTGGAGGCATCTATTCTACACGCCTAGCTGCACATTTTAACATACCTATTAGGCATGCTGAGAAGGAAGAAAAGGTGCTGCCCCGTGTTTATCTAGATCATAAAAGTATGGTGGCACATGATTTTCTTGTTAAGGACAGGAATGGAGAGCTCAAATATAAGTTATACTTTGATAAACATTATCCTGAAACTATTATGTTGCCTGCTCCTTCTTTGTTTAATTTTGTAGGACCCTACCTCGTTAGGTGGGCTACCGTCCAAGCTTACAAGAACCCTGCACCATCCCCGGAACAGGAACCACAAGATGAGCCTCCACGACAATCTGTTTATTCTTGGGATCCAGAGATGACTGTCAGCCAGTGGCAGTCAGAGTCTTCTTCTTCATCACAGTATGATCCCAACTATTCTTCGTCACAGTACGACCCCAACAACTATTATTATGGATATCCGCCAGGCCAGCCGTGGACATAGACCAACTTAGGCTAAAAGCCTAAGGTTGGGGGAGTACGTATTTCTCACCGACATTACATTTATGTTCACACACACTCATTACTAGATGTCGGTGCTCATACTTCTTCACTGTAATATACATGCTAGTTATTTTATTTTTCCTGCTTTCTTCTTGTGTGTTTGTTAAACCTTAAGAAAAACCAAAAAAGTAGTAGTAGTTTATTTTTCTGCTATAGTAGTAATAATTAAAAAGAAAACTCAAATATATTTCCCGTTCTTCTTTTGCTTGTTGGGAGCTTTCCCGTGTAAATAGTTTTAATTCTTTTCTTTTCTTTGGGATTCAGTAGGAGAAGACCATAATTAAATTGTTGAAGTGGCTCTTATATGCATCATTGTTAATTTAACCAAGAGCCCATATTGCCTTGTCTTCTCCTGTTTATTGAATGCTTGCAGATTCCAGCTTAGTCCAATGCACGTACACTCTTATTATTATTCACACCGTCCGGTCGTGCAAGTGAAAGGCAATTATGATGATATATGATGGACTGACTGAGATGAGAAAAGCTGGTATGAACTCGACCTCTTTTGTTTTTGTAAATATGATGAGTCCCTCGTTCTTGATTCAGCTTATTATGAATAAATATGTTTGCAATGACAATTAGAGATCGTAATTGCTTGTGCCATGCTTGATTAGCTATGAGTTATAATGGTTTACCTTGTGTGCCAACATGCTATTGAGATGATTATGATGTGGTATGATGGGGTGGTATCCTCCTTTGAATGATTTAAGTGACTTGACTTGGGACATGTTCACGCATGTAGTTGAAACAAAATCAACATAGCCTTCACGATATTTATGTTCATGGTGGATTATATCCTACTCATGCTTGCATCCAATGTTTATTAATTTTAATGCATGTACATGGCTGTTGTCGCTCTCTAGTTGGTCGCTTCCCAGTCTTTTGCTAGCCTTCACTTGTACTAAGTGGGAATACTGCTTGTGCATCCAATCCCTTAAACCCCAAAGTTATTCCAGATGAGTACACTATACCTTCCTATATGCGGTATCTACCTGCCGTTTCAAGTAAATTTGTATGTGCCAAACTCTAAACCTTCAAATAAACATTCTGTTTTGTATGCTCGAATAGCTCATGTATCAACCAAGGATGTCCTTATCTTCCGTGTTAGGCGGGTTATTCTCAAGAGGAGTGGACTCCGCTCCTCACTCACGAGAAAATGGCTGGTCACCGGGATGCCCAGTCCCATGCTTTATGCAAACTAAATCAAAATTAATTGCAAACAAAACTCCCCCCGGGACCTGATGTATGTTGGAGGCACTCATTGTTTCGAGCAAGCCATGGATTGATGCTTGTTGGCGGAGGGGGAGTATAAACTTTACCATTCTATTTGGGAACCGCCTATAATGTGTTTAGCATGGAAGATATTGCCATCTCTTAGTTGTTACATTGACAATGAAAGTATACCGCTCAAAATACAATTTATCTCTACTTAAAAACTGAGCTCTGGCACCTCTACAAATTCCCGCTTCCCTCTACGAAGGGCCTATCCATTTACTTTTATGTTGAGTCATCACCCTCTTATTAAAAAGCACTAGCTGGAGAGCACAGCTGTCACTTGCATTCATCACTATTAATTTATATTGGGTATGACTATGATTGGATCTCTTTTACCATGAATTACAATGTATAGTCAGTCCTTGATCTTTAAAGGTGCTCTGCATTTATGTTTTGCGGTCTCAAAAAGGGCTAGCGAGATACCATCTTGTTATATCATATTATGATTGTTTTGAGAAAGTGTTGTCATCCGAGATTTATTATTATGACTTGCTAGTTGATTATGATATTGATATGAGTAATTGTGAGATCTGAGAATTATTGCAAATGTGGTTAGTTATGATCTATGCTGAAAACTTGAATGCTGGCTTCACATAGTTACAACAACAAGAGCAAACAGAGTTTGTAGAAGTTTTTCTTTCTTTCAGTTTGTCAACTGAATTGCTTGAGGACAAGTAAGGGTTTAAGCTTGGGGGAGTTGATACGTCTCCGTCTTATCTAATTTTCCAAACACCTTTGCCCTTGTTTTGGACTCTAACTTGTATGATTTGAATGGAACTAACCCGGACTAACGCTGTTTTTAGTAGAATTGCCATGGTGTTGTTTTATGTGCAGAAAACAAATATTCTCATAATGACCTGAAACTCCACGGAACATCTTAGAAAAAATAATAATAAATCCTCGCCAAAGATGAAGACCAGGGGGCCTACACCCTTCTCACGAGGGTGGGGGGCGCCCCCCCTAGGGCGCGCTCCCTACCTCGTGGGCCCCCTGGATGCCCTCCGATGCCAACTCCAACTCTATATATTTGCTTTCGGAGAGAAAAAAATCAGAGAGAAGAAATCATTGCGTTTTACGATACGGAGCCACTGCCAAGCCCTAAAACCTCTCGGGAGGGCTGATCTGGAGTCCGTTCGGGGCTCCGGAGAGGGGGATTCGTCGCCGTCGTCATCATCAACCATCCTCCATCACCAATTTCATGATGCTCACCGCTGTGCGTGAGTAATTCCATCGTAGGCTTGCTGGATGGTGATGGGTTGGATGAGATTTATCATGTAATCGAGTTAGTTTTGTTAGGGTTTGATCCCTAGTATCCATTATGTTCTGAGATTGATGTTGTTATGACTTTGCTATGCTTAATGCTTGTCATTAGGGCCCGAGTGCCATGATTACAGATCTGAACCTATTATGTTTTCATGAATATATGTGAGTTCTTGATCCTATCTTGCAAGTCTATAGTCACCTACTATGTGTTATGATCCGGCAACCCCGAAGTGACAATAATCGGGACCACTCCCGGTGATGACCATAGTTTGAGGAGTTCATGTATTCACTATGTACTAATGCTTTGTTCCGGTTCTCTATTGAAAGGAGGCCTTAATATCCCTTAGTTTCCAATAGGACCCCACTGCCACGGGAGGGTAGAACAAAAGATGTCATGCAAGTTCTTTTCCATAAGCACGTATGACTATATACGGAATACATGCCTACATTACATTGACGAATTGGAGCTAGTTCTGTGTCACCCTATGTTATGACTGTTACATGATGAACCGCATCCGGCATAATTATCCATCACTAATCCGGTGCCTACGAGTTTTCCATATACTGGTTTACGCTTATTTACTTTCCCGCTGCTACTGTTACAATCACTACAAAATACCAAAAACATTACTTTTGTTGTCTTTACTTTTGTTGCTGCTACCACCACTATCATATTACTTTGCTACTAAACACTTTGTTGCAGATACTAAGTTTCCAGGTGTGGTTGAATTGACAACTCAGCTGCTAATACTTGAGAATATTCTTTGGCTCCCCTTGTGTCGAATCAATAAATTTGGGTTGAATACTCTACCCTCGAAAGCTGTTGCGATCCCCTATACTTGTGGGTTATCACATACACACCAGGGGCTATGTCGTAGCCCCACCATAAAACTCCTATGGTTAAGTGAAAGTGTTAATGCCTTATAGTCCGATTGCCTCGTTCGCCGCATTAACACCTCCTTCATGGACCAAGACGTTGGATAAAGAGTGATTAAATACTTTTCCAAACACCCCCGTACTTCCTAGGGGGTTGAAGCCGACGACTGGAAAACTTTCAGATTATATCCAAACAACCACACAGGAGGAATTCAAGCTTTCGAGCAAAACACAAATAGATTAACTATAAAGTTGTATTTTACAATCATCATACACCTCACTCGAACATTATGTTTTTCGAACATTGACCCTCTATCAAGCGAGCGGCCTCCAGGACGTCTTCAAAGTAACTCTCCGGTTCTGAACGGTCCCTGCCCCCGGGCGGACCCTTCGTAGAAACGTCAACAGCCTTCATCTTTCCCCAAAATGTCTTGACTCGGGCAAGGGCCATCCGTGCACCTTCAATGCAAGCCGATCGCTTCGCAGCATCGATTCACAGCACCATGTCGACGGCCTTCATCTTTCCCCAAAATGTCTTGACTCGGGCAAGGGCCATCCGTGCACCTTCAATGCACGCCGATCACTTCGCAGCATCGATTTGCGGCACCACATCGACAAGCTTGTGCACCAAACCGAAATAACTACTCGGTGCAGGCTCGGTTGGCCACAGCCGGATTATAACATCCTTCATGGCAGCGCCAGATACCCTATGAAGTTCGGGCCATTGGGACATCTGCTCATTAAGCAGCAACGGGCGCTTAGACACACCGAACTGTGACCAAAAAAGCTTCTCCATTGCATATCCAGCTCGCGCTTGGTAATACCGTGCTGCGTCGGAAGAACTCTTCGGCAAGTCCAAATACTCGTCCGGAGAACTCCACACTTGGTTCAGCTGAGCATAGTCCGGGTCACCGAACTTAGTCTGCAGCAGAAAAGGCCTTCCAGCCACTATCTCTTTCGCTTGACGAACCTCCTCACGGAGTGCTCTGGACTTAGATCGCGCTTCTCTTGCCTCCTGTCGGGCCTTGTCTAGTTCAGCCGTTAAGGCTTCATTCTCCTTTTCAAGGACTTCGCAGCGGCCAGTAGCATTCTCCAAAGCGAGTGTCATCACGGATACCTTCTCCTTGCCCTGGCATCGCGCAGCTTGTTCGGCTTTCAGTTCAGCGATGCCTCTTTAGCAGCAGCATCACTAAGCCGGACCCGCTCCTTGGCCCGGACTAGCTCCGCCCGAAGAGTCTCAACGGCAGCAGCACCATCTGCATTTCATGCGCATTTCATATAAAGCTCTTTCCTGCGTCAAGCACACAGGTGTAAAGGATGCTCAAAATACATACCTTGTGATTCGTCAAGACGCATGTTGATCAATGCAATGTCATCCTCCGCAATATCCAGTTTTTGCTGGAGTTCGGCCACTTCCATATTCCGGGCAGCCATAGGAGGGGCAACCTATATTTCAAATTAAACCAAGGTTAATACCTGAGCATATCTCTTTGATCCTCCGATCGCTTCCTTCGAAAGACAATCCGAGTCTCAGGCGCTACTGCATATACAACTGGTGCATTCTGTCAATAAAATTTAATTGACAAAACTACATCACAAACCTCAAAACCTCATAGAAGGCTCGTAAAAGCCTCGTTCAATCTACTCTTCGCGGATAGAATCCTTTTAACCACCGTAGCCATCAAAGTACGATGCTCTTCCGAAAGGGATGCTCATCGTAGCAAGTCCGTCAGCGGCTCTGGCACCCTTGGGTCTTCGGAAACCTCCACCGAAGTACGGCCTTCCCGTGAAGGATCCTACCTACTTACCTCCAGAATCGTATCCGGCTATAAACTGGACGGTTCGGGGACTCCAGTCTTGATCCCGGAACCTCGAGTGATAGAGGCGCCGCCTTCGGGTAACGCCTTCTCCGTTTCTTGTACCACTTGGTGTTCGGGAGGAGCCCTTCGGGACGATACCTCGGTATCATCCCCCCTATCGGGCGATGGGGCCGGAGAAGGCGTATCACTCTCCATCATCTCCGGAAGAAGATCTCCCGAGGAGGAGACCGATTCAGAAGCACCAGGCGTTAACCTGTGTGGATGAACATATATCGGATGATTACTTCACTAATAGGAAAAGAATGAGGTACCCCAGCCATGCTTACGTTTTGCCGTGAGGTTCGTCCTCGTCATCGTTCGCCCGGCCCAAGCCGCTCGATGACGGCGTTTTTCCCTTCTTGGAAGGCTTCCCCTCCTGACCCTCGGAGGCGGCCCTCTTCTTGCCTTCGAAGGCTCCCTCTGCACTTTTGCCCTTGGGTAAAAGGGTTTCGGTTTCCCCGAATGCGGCCACCTGGTACGGTGTCGGAACTAGCATCCTCGTTAGCTGGTCGGTCGCAGGGCCTTCGGGAAGAGGCGCCGGACACCAAATCAGCACCGCTTTCTTTATCTAGTCCTGTACAGGGACGGATTGTTCAATATCTTGTTAAGAGATACCTGAATGGAAGGTGCTTGGATGTCGAATACTTATCGAAGTGTCCAGATGATTGCAGTCAAGGCCAACGTCTTCGGTGGTGTCCGGCCATTGCTCTCGTTCCCCGAAATATAATTTCCACATTCCTTCGTGCGTAGCGCCGAAGAAGTGTTGTAGGGTCCACCGCCCTTCTGTGTTAAACTCCCACATACGAAGAGGGCGCCGTTGACAGGGCAGGATCTGGCGGACTGGCATTATTTGAACGATGTTCACAAGATCAATGCCCTTCTCAATAAGGCTTCAGATGCGACTTTGCACAGTCTGCACTTCATTAATCCCCAGTCCAATCCCTTATTGACCCATGAAGCAAGCTGAACTGGAGGGCCGGGTGAACGCAGGTGTAGCCTCCCACTTGGAGCTCCGCGGCTCGTTGACATAAAACCACCCCTGCTACCATAGGTCTGAAGATTTGGTGAAAGATCCTTCGGGCCAAACCGCGCTGGCCAGTTTGCCTATTATGACACTGCCGCACTCTGCCTGCTCCTCCTCTGCCACTTGCGGCCTCACATCAAAGGTCTTGAGCCACAAACCGAAGTGCGGAGGAGTCCGGAGCAAGGCCTCACACATGACGATAAATGTCGAGATGAGGAGAATAGAGTCCGGGGTCAGATCATGAAAATCTAGCCCATAGTAAAACATGAGCCCCCGGACGATGGGGTTAAGCGCAAACCCTAGCCAGTGAAGGAAGTGAGACACAAATACAACCATCTCGCCAGATTTGGGGGTCGGTATGACTTGCCCTTGCGCCGGAAGCCGATGAAAGATTTCTGAGGTCAGGTACCTCACTGTGCAAAGCTCCGCAATATCCTCCTCTATGACAGAAGAAGCCACCCACCGGCCCTGACGGTTGGATCCGGACATGACTAAGGCTGGTGGTGATTGGAACCCGAGGGCTGGAACTTGGGGTGGCTGGGGTTGAGGAAGGAGCAAGCACAAGGGAAGAAGAAGAAGAGACAGGCTCTCTATATAAAGGCCTCGAATATTGGGTGTCTTCCCTAGGGTCTCTAAACTTACCTACCACCAAGGAGTTGTACCTGGGGGACGGTTGGGTTACCAACGCCTGCACTAATAAAAATCCCGTAAATACAGGGACACGATCTCTGCCCTGACGAGACGTGCCAGTAAAACTGCACCCTGAGACGTGGGGCGGCTCGCTAGCTGACGGTTGGAAATAGCAACCCGGCAGGCATGATATGATGTCATGAACGGTTATCAACAAGTTGGGCCCATGAGTTATTTTATTCTCTGCCATTATATACACAGGTCCGGATATACTTACTTCGTCAGAAGACTATTCTGGAGTTTGGAAGGAGGGAACCCGCCTTGCAATGCCAAAGACAAATCTCCGCGCCGGACTCCTCGTCATTGAAGCCAGGTTCAGGGGCTACTGGGGGAGTCCGGGACTAAGGGGCCCTCAGGCATCCGGCCTGTTATCTATGGGCCATATTGATGGGATGTGAAGATATGAAGACCGAAGGCTGCACCGTGTCTGGATTGGACTCTACTTGGCGTGGAAGGCAAGCTTGTCGACCGAAGATTCCTTCTTATGTAACCGGCTCAATGTAAACCCTAGATCCCCTCGGTTTCTATATAAACCGTAGGGGATAGTCTAGAAAGGAAAACGCATATACTCATTACCATATCCATAGGCTAGACTTCTAGGGTTTAGCCATTACGATCTCGTGGTAGATCAACTCTTGTAACACTCATATTCATCAAGATCAAACAAGCAGGAAGTAGGGTATTACCTCCATAGAGAGGGCTCAAACCTGGGTAAATGATACGTCTCCAATGTATCTATAATTTTGATTGCTCCATGCTATATTATCTACTATTTTGGACATTATTGGGCTTTATTATCCACTTTTATATTATTTTTGGGACTAACCTATTAACCGGAGGCCCAGCCCAGAATTGCTGTTTTTTGCCTGTTTTAGGGTTTCGAAGAAAAGGAATATCAAACGGAGTCCAAATGGAATGAAACCTTCGGGAACATGATTTTCTCAACGAACAAGACCCAGGAGACTTGGACCCTACGTCAAGACACAAAAGAGGAGGCCACGAGGTAGGGGGCGCGCCTACCCCCCAGGCGCGCCCTCCACCCTCATGGGCCCCTGTTGCTCCACCGACGTACTCCTTCCTCCTATACATACCTACGTACCCCCAAACGATCAGATACGGAGCCAAAACCCTAATTCCACCGCCGCAACTTTCTGTATCCACGAGATCCCATCTTGGGGCCTGTTCTGGAGCTCTGCTAGAGGGGGCATCGATCACGGAGGGCTTCTACATCAACACCATAGCCCCTCCGATGAAGTGTGAGTAGTTCACCTTAGACCTACGGGTCCATAGTTAGTAGCTAGATGGCTTGTTCTCTCTTTTTGGATCTCAAGACAATGTTCTCCCCCTCTCTTGTGGAGATCTATTCGATGTAATCTTCTTTTTGCGGTGTGTTTGTTGAGACCGATGAATTGTGGGTTTATGATCAAGTCTATCTATGAACAATATTTGAATCTTCTCTAAATTCTTTTATGTATGATTGGTTATCTTTGCAAGTCTCTTTGAATTATCAGTTTGGTTTGGCCTACTAGATTGATCTTTCTTGCAATGGGAGAAGTGCTTAGCTTTGGGTTCAATCTTGCGGTGTCCTTTCCCAATGATAGTAGGGGCAGCAAGGCACATATTGTATTGTTGCCATCGAGGATAACAAGATGGGGTTTTCATCATATTGCATGAGTTTATCCCTCTACATCATGTCATCTTGCTTAAGATGTTACTCTGTTTTCATTAACTTAATACTCTAGATGCATGCTGGATAGCGGTCGATGAGTGGAGTAATAGTAGTAGATGCAGGCAGGAGTCGGTCTACTTGTCTCGAACATGATGCCTATATACATGATCATACCTAGATATTCTCATAACTATGCTCAATTCTTTCAATTGCTCAACGGTAATTTGTTCACCCACCATAGAATACTTATGCTCTCGAGAGAAGCCATTAGTGAAACCTATGGCCCCCGGGTCTGTCTTCATCATATTAATCTCCCAATACTTAGTTATTTCCTTTGATTTTATTTTACTTTGCATCTTTATCAAAAAATACCAAAAATATTATCTTATCATATCTATCAGATCTCACTCTCGTAAGTGGCCGTGTAGGGATTGACAACCCCTTATCGCGTTGGTTGCGAGGATTTATTTGTTTTGTGCAGGTGTGGGGGACTCGCGCGTAGCCTCCTACTGGATTGATACCTTGGTTCTCAAAAACTGAGGGAAATACTTACGCTACTTTGCTGCATCATCACTTCCTCTTCGGGGAAAACCAATGCAGTGCTCAAGAGGTAGCAGTAAACATCGTGTCCACTGTCTCTTGTTACCATCGATCCTAGATGCACAGTTCGGGACCCCCTACCCGAGATCCGCTGGTTTGGACACCGACAATAGGTTTTTGAACCCACGGTTCTCTTTCTTTACCGTGTTTTCTAGCCACAAAGTCACTTTTATCATACCTCTTATTCTTAGGTTGTGGGTTATCAAGATCAACTGATGGTTCTATCTCAACATCATTGTCTGGTTCTTTATTATTTGTTTGGGTATTTTCATGAACCTCATCATTATCTTTTTTATTATCAGAAGGTGAGTGTTCATTACCAGACTAAGTTTCGGCATCATAGATAGAAGTTTCATTATCATTATTAGGAGGTTTTTCTATTTCAGGTTCACTAGAAGCATGCAAAGTTCTATCATTTTTCTTCTTCTTTTTCTTTCTAGAAGGACTAGGTGCATCAGTATTAACTCTTTGTGAATCTTGTTCAATTCTTTTTGGGTGTCCCTCAGGATAAAGTGGTTCCTGAGTCATTTTACCTCCTCTAGTTGCTACTCTAACAGCAAAGTATGTATATCATTATTCATTTCGTCAAGCAATTCTCTTTGAGATTTAGCAACTTGTTCTAACTGAGTTTGAACCATAGAAGCATGCTTTCCAACACCTCTAACATCATTTGAGATTCTAAATAACAAGTCACTCAAGTGAGCAATCGTAACAGAATTGTATTTCAATTGTTTCATAACATTTGCATTGAAGTGATCTTATTTTCTAATGTAATTTTCCATAAAGACATTGGCTAGGGTGCATATTGTGAGGATTGTCATTATCATTGAACTTCATTAGAGAATTTACCTCTACCACCTTAGGCAGTGGTGGTGTATTAATCCCATGTATTTCTTCAATAGGAGGTACATTTTTTACATTCCTAGCTTTAATACCTTTTTCCTTCGTAGATTTCTTTGCCTCTTGCATATCTTCAGGACTGAGATATAATATACCCCTCTTCTTCAGAGTGGGTTTAACTGGTTGTTTAGGAAGAGTCCAATCATCATAATTTTTCAATATATTATTCAATAATTCTTCAGCTTGCCCAACAGTCCATTCCCTGAAAACACAACCAGCACAACTATCTAGGAAATCCCTAGAAGCATTGGTTAGTCCATTATAGAAGATATCAGTATTTCATTTTTCTTAAGAGGATGATCAGGCAAAGCATTAAGTAACTGGCAAAGCCTCCCCCAAGCTTATGGGAGACTCTCTTCTTTAATTTGAACAAAGATAAATATTTCCTATAAAGCAGCTTGTTTCTTATGCATGGGGAAATATTTTTCAGAGAAGTAACAAATTCATATCCTGGGAACTACGCACACAACCAGGAGCAAGAGTATTGTACCAAGCTTTAGCATCACCCTTTAATGAGAAAGGAAATAATTTTAGAATAAACTAATAGTGAGTCTTCTCATCATGAGTAAAAAGGGTGGCTATGTCATTCAACGTAGTAAGATGTGCCACAACAGTTTTAGTTTCATAACCATGGAATGGATCAGATTCAACCAAAGTAATTAACTCTGGGTCGACATAGAATTCATCAATAAAGATTGGTGAAGTTACAAACTTAGGATCATATTTCATTCTAGCATTCAGAGATTTTTCCTTATACTTGCATAATAATTTCTCTAGATCATCTCTATCCCTACAAGGAATAATATCTCTAGTTGTCTCCTCATTCATAACATAACCTTTCAGTACCTTAGGGAATTCATATCTAGGAAGGCTAGTTCTAGCAGATGTTTTAGGAGATTTAGTTACAAGCTCATCATCAGATTCAACAACATCATGTTGTATTACTCTAGCAATTTGTTCATCAAGAAAGTCACCAAGTGGCACATCATCATCATCAAGCAAGGTACTAGCATCATCATAAGCATTATCCATAGCAGAAGTAGCATCATCAATGACTTGCGACATATCAGAATTGATAGCATGTGGCGGTGTTGCAAGTTTACTTATAACAGAAGGTGAATCTAAAGCAGAATTGGATGGAAGTTCCTTACCTCCCCTCGTCTTAGAGGGGTAAATCTTAGCCTTAGCATTCTTCAGATTCTTCGTAGTGATAAATTGATAATAATCCCAAGTGACTCAACAAATATAGCTATGCTCCCTGGCAACGGTGCCAGAAAAAGGTCTTGATAACCCACAAGTATAGGGGATCGCAACCGTTTTCGAGGGTAGAGTATTCAACCCAAATTTATAGATTCGACACAAGGGGAGCCAAAGAATATCTGAAGGTATTAGCAGCTGAGTTGTCAATTGAACCACACCTGGAGATTAATTATCTGTAGCAATGTGATTAGTAGCAAAGTAATATGATAGTTTTGATAATAGTGACGGCAGTAACGGTAACGGTAACAGTGATAGCAGTAGTTTTGTAGCAAGTGCAATAGTGACGATAGCAGTAGTAACTTAGCAAGAACAATATAAGATAAATTCATAGGCGTTGGATCGGTGACTTGTTGGATGATATTCATCATGAGAGGGTTATAACCTAGGGCGATACGGCACTAGCTCGAGTTCATCAATATAATGTAGGCATGTATTCCGTAAATAGTCATACGTGCTTATGGAAGGAACTTGCATGACATCTTTTGTCCTACCCACCCGTGGCAGCGGGTTCCTATTGGAAACTAAGGGATGTTAAGGCCTCCTTTTAATAGATTACCGAAACAAAGCATTAACACACGGTGAATACATGAACTCCTCAAACTACGGTCATCACCGGGACTGGTCCCGACTATTGTCACTCCGGGGTTGCCGGATCATAACACGTAGTAGGTGACTATAACTTGCAAGATTGAATCTAGAACATGGATATAATGGTGATAACATAAAGGGTTTAGATCTAAAATCATGGCACCCGGTCCCAAAGTGACAAGCATTAAGCATGTCAAAGTCATAGCAACATCAATCTTAGAACATAGTGGATACTAGGATCAGGCCCTAATAAAACTAACTCGATCACATGATGAATCTCATCTGACTCCTCACCGGCCAGCGAGCCTAAGAAGGAATTACTCACTCCCGGTGGGGAGCATCATGGAATTGTCAATGGAGAAGGGTTGGTGATGATGAAGAACGAAGATCCCCCTCTCTGGAGCCCCAAACAGACTCCAGATCTGGCCTCCCGATGAAGAACAGGAGGTGACGGTGGCTCCGTCTCGTGGATCGCGACAATTCTTTGGCCCTGATTTTTTCTAGAAAAAAAGGATTTTATAGCGTCGGCTTCAGGGTCTACGGGTCCAGCAGGTGGGGACAACCCACCTGGGGCGCCAGGAGGGGGTGCCCTGGTGGGTTGTGCCCACCCAGGTGCCCCCCTCCGATGGATCTTGGCTCCAGAAATTCTTATTTATTGTATAAAAAATCCTCGCAAAGTTTCGTTCCATTCCGAGAATTTTATTTCTACACAAAAACAACACCATGATAGTTCTGCTGAAAATAGCGTCAGTCCGGGGTTAGTTTCATTCAAATCATGCAAATTAGAGTCCAAAACAAGAGGAAAAGCATTAGGAAAAGTAGATACATTGGAGACGTATCAGAAGGCCAACTGGATCATCCTCATCCACCAATCCGGTAGTCCGTGGCGTCTCGTGGATATCTACACCCATCGAGAGATCACCCTTCCATCGTTGGATACCGCCGCCATCGAGCCTCGCGGCCCGCCGGACGCTCCTACCTATTACGCACGAGACGCGTCGAGCTTTTGGCTCGACCTCTATTTGCTGAAGGTTGTAATTTGTGAAGTGCCCACACCATCAGAAGACTACATGGATTGCAAGCTCATTGCCTTGTTCAACATGGGATTAGTCTATCTGGAATCTGGTCGCCATACATTGTTATGGTTCATCATCAATCCTGTTGAGCCAACATTTCTGTCTAATGCTATAGTGCATGATGGTATCGTTTACGCGGTCGATGCACAGATTGGCTGCCTATACTGGTGGAATCTATCGTCGTGTAATTGTTCTATCTCATCTCATCTTTACCTCATGAATACGACTGCCTGTTGATTGTTACAAATTTAGAATATATAGTATGTCTATAACCACATCATTGCTATATGCTCCTCTCATTTCCTAGATTTTTATGACCACACATGTTATTGTTAGAGTTGATATGAGAACAATTGGCATCTAATGATTGTTAGAATAGATATTATGAGTATAACCTCATGATTGCTATATGTTACTCTCATTTCCAAGATTTTTATAACAACACGTGTTATTGCTTAGAGTTGGTATGAGAACAGTAGTAAGTGCTATGGTAGAATATGAGTAGGCCCTGTCATAGTTGTTTTCCTCTCATTGTTACATGATGTTTGAACCATGACATATTGCTAGAATATGAAAGCCATTGGCTTAATTTTTTAACTTGGGGTATAATTATGACCACGACATTGCAATTCTCTGTCTATGATATGTGTCACTGTTATAATCAGTGACGGAGCATGCTAGAGTTGTTTGGGGGGCATGTACAATATATGAGTCAGTGGGGGTGCCAAGCACACAAATATTCATAATCTGAACTCTCTCTCAAAAATATTTGTGCATGCATTTTACAATCTTGGTGGGGCCACAGCCCCCAGCAATGCACTAAGCTCCGCCATTGGTTATCTCTACTCATATAAAAAACCGAGTTGGTGACGATGGTGTGCCTACCATCTTGTAATATAGACCATCCGATCTATATCTGACGGATAGAAAGCAAACTATGACAATTTTACAAAAGATACCCGCACCTCTCTCCACATTTATAGATAAGGCCTTGCCTCGTTCATCCTTATCTCCCACAACCTCATTGTTGAGCAATTAAAAAAGGATGTCTCTGGGACAATCTAGCATGGTGGCCGTTACCGCCTGCCGGCGCCGTCCATCCCCATGCCTCCGCCCAGTCTGACCACCAGACACCACCACGCCCCACTCCTCCTCACCATATCTCTCATCTTTCATTTTTTTCGATGAAATTCTCGAGATACCATTTTTCTGATAAAATTCTCGAGATATCATTAGTTTTTACACATTGGATTACTCCTGCATGGGTCAATCACAATAGGTGTTTTGTAGAAAAAATGCATCTTGATGTTTCGTGCAATGCACGGGCATCTTGCTAGTAATAATCTTAATTCCACACATACTTTGAACATGATTGTATATTTTTGTCCTTTTGGTCTCCAATTTGATTTATTGCAGCAGATGCAAATGCGTTAGCCTTCATGATCCCGGGACCTGGAATCATACCAGTTGATGGGTGGTGGTTTATCGCTCGTTCAGCTGACAACGGTCATTTGATCGCATGTACCAAATTGATCAAACCATTACATCAAACCACATGCAGTACAATGCATGGGGCGTTCGTGACATTGATGGCTATGGCTGCTTCGTGTTCGAGAAAGATCCCAGCTCCGTTGGGCCAGGCATATTCAACTGGAGGCGGGTTTATAGCCTCAGCAACCACTCCATGTTCCTCGGGCTCAATTATCCGATCATGCAACCAATTATCGATCATATCACCGGCGATGATTACCGTGCTATGCAACTTCCATCCGCCAGGGGGAACTGTGTTTACACATCATACCATGGGTTTCATGAATCACCATATCCAAAGATTCGTCGACACAGCTTGTTGCCAAATAATCTTCAGTGTGTGAATGACATCAAGCTTCCATGCGATGGATGGCTTTTGCAAACCCGACATGCGGTGATGTGGTTCATGCCAACAGCAAATATGCACAACTTGATTTGTACTGATATCTAGACTGAGCCATATATCCTGCTGCTGTAGCATGACCCTCTTTTGTTGGATATTACGTACTATTGTTAGTTTGAAGCACCCCTCTGGTTTGAAGGATAGATACCTTTCTGGGATCCAGTGCATCCTAACTCACCTGCGTAGGATGTACTGATAATAATGATGAAGATGTTGTGCAGAAGCCATATACATATATATATATATATATATATATATATATATATATATATATATATATAGGAAAATGGGTTAGTACTCCTGGGAGTATATACTCTAGCTCCATCCGCCATTGATGATATATATATATATTAGAATAACTATTTGGATCACACCCCGCTATATAGGGCCGATCGACTTGTTCCCGAGATCTAAAAACAAAAAACCGCCCCACCTCCCAGTCTTCCACCTCTCAGCTCCCACCTCATCCCCGACCCCCATCCCCATGGCGGAGCGCCTCCTCCCCCGCGGCCGGCGCGCCACCTCCCCTCCTCCCCCGCAGCCACCTCCCCTCCTCCCCAACGGCGGCGTGGCTTCGGAACGCCAGTGTGCTTTTGCTGGTCCACGGATCCCCGTGCGCCGCCGCAGGGCCCTGGTTCCCGAGGGCCATCGCCAGTCCCCGGATGCCACGAGCCGCCGCCTCCCTCCCCCTGAATCCCCCGTCAGATCCGGCATCAGCAGCTAGCGGGTGAACTTCGTGCGGCGGCGTAGTCAACCTGCAGGAGCATGGGCGGCGACCTGCATTGGATTGGGGACCCTGCTCGAGATGGTGGCCGCGGATCCTCGGGTGTTAGTTAAGAAGCGAGGTGGCAGAACTGGCGACTACGTTGGTAGGAGGGGAGGCGCGCCGGTCTGGGGGCAGAACGCGGAGGCGCGCCGGCCATTGGGAGGAGGGGGAGGCACGCCGGCCGGGGGGAGGCTCGCCGGCCGCTGGGAGGAGGATAGAGGCATGCGGCCGGGGGGAGGATTGCCGGCCATTGGTAGGAGGAGAGAGGCTGCGTGGCTACTTCCCTCCCTGTTGTGCTTCAGATTCTGTAGAGCTTCAGGTTCAGAATCAGAATAACTAATCTGTAGAAGGAGCTCCTTGTTTTTGATGTCTGAAGTTTAGGTGTACCATGGAGACTACTACGGCCGTTCGAAACACTAGCAGGCGACGTGCTAGCGAGCTGCAGGTCACGGTCTCCTCGAGTTGCATGCCGTCTAAATCTGGAGTTATGGACTGTCTGATCTACCGGGTTGGCCTGCGCCGGCCGTCGAAGCCTACCGAGGTGGTTCCCCGCTGCTGCCTATGTCTCCCTGCACCTCTCCTCCAAACCACAAGGACGACACAGAGATTAGATGGTTGTTGTTGCTCTTCTACTACATTTTCAGGTTCAGAAAAGTTCATCTTGGCGCGGGGTGAAACTTCAGCTGGTGGGGTGCTGGCAACAATAACATTTTGTTATGCGGTGTAGGCTACAGCTATAGCAGCATTTTCCTCCTGAAACTGTTTTAATTTCTGTGTTTCTGCTACTGCCAACAGAGGAGAAGAATGGCCAACACCGATCTACTACTGTTTGTTTTGCTTGCACACCCAATTTGGGCATTACCAGGAAGAAGACAAGAGCTAGAAAATTATGGATTGAAAGAGATAAAAGAGTAGTGTGCCTACGTGGTGTGGATATGAAACATGTGGTGCGTGAGAGGCTAAGGAATGTGTGTTACTATTCAGTGATAAAAATAATTTGTGGTTTAGAGAAAAAGTAACGTTCTATTTACCTAGTGCTCACGATTAGCTATAAAGCTTGTCTTTTTTAACTCCGATTCACACTGGAACTTAAAATATGAAATACATGACAATAAACAAGAAAAATAACATTCAAAAAAGTCAGAAACTTCAATGAGGTAAACAAGTATATATCATTTAGTCTCTCACTTCAAAACACATGGGAAAAAACCATGTAAAATTCACGCGAGAAGTTCATCATTAAAAAAGACAAAGTTCAAACTAGAACAAAAGGAAGAAAGTATCACGTCACAAAAATCAAAAAATAAGTTCATCATTAAAAAATATGAGGTTCAAACGAGAACAAGAGGAAGAAAAGTATCACGTCACGAAAAATCAAAAAGGAAGTTCATCATTAAAAAAGACGAAGTTCGAACGAGAACAAGAGGGAAAAAGTATCACGTCACGAAAAATTAAAAACGAAGTTCATCATTAAAAAAGATGAAGTTGAAACAAGAACAAAAGGAAGAAAGTATCACGTCACAAAAAATAAAAAGGAAGTTCATCATTTAAAAAAAGACGAAGTTCAAATGAGAACAAAAGGAAGAAAGTATCATGTCACAAAATATCAAAAAGGATCACCACATGAAACATAAGTTCAGAGAATAAAAGAAAGTGTGTGGTTTTTTGAGTAAGTTTAACCGGTGAACTCAAAAAAGTATCATGACAATAAAAGTTTATAAAAATTATATTTTCACCATTTCTAAATAAAAAATATAAGTTCAAATTAAATAACGAATCGATGAGTACTGTGTTTGCATGGGGCACTGTGTTTGCATGAAGGCTGCTGTGTACCCCTATGTATATATGTTAGCATTTGGTGTCTAGTGGTGTTAGTTACCACTTTGTCATGAATATTGCTTCTGTGTGTTGTTCTTGACACAGATCGAAATGTTTCTCTATAAAAATAAATCAGAAATCCTAGTGTGTATGTGTTCTCTAGAAAGAAGATGTGAATACACACAAAATATAGTGGATTAGAAGTTCACTGTTTATGCCACAAAAAGTGAGTGGTTCCATGTTTATTACTCCTACATAACAAGGACTTTTCCCTATGCTAATGAATAACACCAAAAATTCCAAATTAAAAAGGGAAGTTGTTTGATGTTTATAAAAATCTTAGATTTTCCCCGATACTAAAGACTAAAACCACGAAGTTCAATTTTAAAAAATGGAGTAATTCAATGCATATTAAAACTTAGTTTTTTCTCGTTAATAAATAATAAAATCAAGAAGTTCAATTTTTAAAAGCAGAGCATTTTGATATTTATTTGAGAACTCAGTTTTTTCCGCTTACTAAACAATAAGACCAATAAGTTTTATCCGAAATAACGAAGCAGTTCCATGTTTCGTATGAGAAAATAGGAGTAAAAAGGCGAAATCCAAAAATTTTGTTGCTAGAAGTTCAAGTGCACAGACCGGGAAAATTCAAAAAGTTCCTCTTGTTCAACAAGTTTCAACAATGGAAGCTCAAATTAAAGTAACAATTTTTTTAGAAAATTTAATTAGTAAATGGATTTCCCCGTTTCTAAAAGAAACCTAGAAGTTCAAATTAAGGTAATGGAGCGGTTCAATGTTTATTGAAAACTTGGATTCTAACCGCTAATAGAAAATAAAACCAACGTGAGGTTCAAAATTAAATAACATGGAAGTTTGGAGTTTATTAAAACCTAAGATTTACATGTTCAAAAAACAAAAACAAAAACCAATGCCATTTTGGCATTTTTAAAACCAACTCATAAAAAATGAAAAACATTTCTTGCTAGAAGTTCAAGTGCTCGACGAGGGAAAGTTGGAAATTGCTACCCACTTTATGCACACATAATTCTCTCTCCCGTTTGTGTCTATGTTTTTACAAATAAATCAAAATTTAAAAAAAATGTGGAGGGGTCCAATATTTATGACAAAACTAGGATATTTTGATTCTAAAAGAAATAAACCAAGAAGTCCAAATTACAAAATAGAGAAGTTCGATATTTATAAAGAAACTCAGATTTTCCTTCTTAGTAAAGAATAAAAATGACGAAGTTCAAATTAAAAAAGAGGAGTAGTTCGATGTATATGGGAAACTCAAATTATTACCGTGTCTAAGAAAAATAAAACTATGAAGTGCAATTTACAAAAAAAATGTTTGATGCTTATTTAAAAACATATTTCCTTTCTAAGAATATGACTCAGAAGTTGAAATTAAAATAACAGAGAAGTTTGAAGTATATAAAAAACTCAGATTTGTGGCAAGAAGTTCACGTGCACCTTCGTGCACGGTTCAAAAATTATATTGCGGGACGTCCAACCCCCAATTACATGTTTTAAAATGGCAAAAAATCACGTCCGACCTTCAATTGCGTGTAATTCGACGTATACACAAAAATGTGACAGAAGTTCATAGTGAAAACAACGAGAAGTTCAAGTGCTGCAAGGAATGCATTTCAGATGGGAATAAAAGTATAGAAAAATAAAAGTTTAAAAGGTTTGTTCAAAGAAGTTCAAGTGCTCTTTCCAGGGAAGTTCAAAAATTCTTGCGAGAGAGGTTCACCTTGTATTTCCATGTTAGATTTTTTCTGTATAAAAATCGAATACAATTCTTTACTCAAAATACAGAAAGGTGAAGTTCAAATTAAAATAACTGAGAAGGTCGAAGTTTATTAAAACATAGAATTCACCTATTCAAAAAATAAAAAACACAATGCCATTTTTTTGCACTTTTAAAAACAACTCATAAACGAAAAAAATGATTGCTCGAAGTTAAAGTACTTGGTGAGGAAAAGTTCAAAAATTCTTATGAGATAGATTCACCATGTATTTAGATGTCCAAAATACATAAAAAATATGTTATTTTTTGTGTTTTCAAATAATTCTCTCAAACCAAAGAGAAGTTCAAAGTGATAACAACCGGAAGTTCACGTACTACATGGTGTGTATTTCAAGTAAGAATAAATACAAAAAAGTGAAACAGGGTGAAGTTCAAACAAACATGCCCCAGAAGTTCAACTACTTCACGCAGTGCAAAATATAGCACATCAAAACAGAGTGAAGTTCAAATAGACATGCCCGAGAGGTTCAACTACTTCACGTAGTGCATTTCCATTCGCAATGAAGGCAAAAATCATGATCTCGTCATTTCTCTAATTTACTTCAAAATGACAGGAATATCATTTGTGTAATTTCAAGTCCTCGGTCGAAAAAAGTTAAAAATATATTGTGGGAGAGGTTTGTACAAAAAGAATATCATTTGTGTAACACTAACGAAATGGATGAGAATACAAACGAAAATACGTCACAGAAGTTCAACGTCAAAACAGCAGGAACTTTGACTACTATAGTGAATGAATTTGAGGTGAAAAACTTTTAAAACCTTGCGAGTATGAAAAAATGATCAACACGGGAAAGTTGCATGTTCCGGTACGTGCAAAATAAGCACGTGAAAAACAGAGTGAAGTTCAAGTAGACATGCCAAGAAGTTCAGGTTCTTCACGCGATGCATTTTCGAAGAATCTGTTTCGCGATAAAGGCAGAACGAATGATCTCGCCATTTTCGAAATTACTTGAAAATGGCTAGGAATCATAGAAAATCATCAACATGAAAAAGTTTGGCATTTTCCTTAGCTTTTCAATGGTATATTATTTGCCCCATTCTGATAAAGTTTATAGAAATTACGGTGAAAATACGTTTTTAGCCATTTTCAAAATTGACTTAAAACAGCAAGGAATTGGGAGAAACAATATATACCAAAAAGTTTCGCATTTCCTCAAGCTTTCCAATGCCATATCATTTGCTGCATTCGGACATACGGTTAAAAAATAGTTCGAAAATACGAACTCAGTGGAGCTTGTACCGTTTTCTAAATTACTCTTAAACAGTTCAAAATTAGAAAAAACCTTTCTACATGAAAAAGTAGTGCATTTTCAAAAGCTTTCCAACGCCATATCATTTGCCTCAATTGGATTAGCCATTTAGAAATGACATCGAAAATACGAACTCGGTTGTCCGGTTTGTGAAATTTTATGATTTTCCGAATTACTCTTCAGCATTAGTGAATTAGAGAAAACTTTCAACATGTGGAAGGAGCAGCTTTGCAGCAGCTTCCCAATGCCATATTATTTGCCTCATTCCGATAAACGGTTTAGAAATATGATCAAAATTACGATTCACATTTTTTTATGAAGAAAAAAATGGTTTTCAAAACTGCTCTTAAACCGCTTACATTTTGCCAAAAATTTAACTTAGGTCATGATACCGGTGTCCATAGCTTTCTGACAGTATTCGCAAGCCCCATTTGGGCAATGTTGGCGAAATTTCAACCTAGCACTGGGAGAAGTTCAAGTCGAACAACTCAGGCAGTAAAATTGCAAAAAACGCAATTTCATCACGACCCGGGAGCAAAATCCGCCGACGAGCAAGATTCCTATTTAAAACCGGTATTTAGTTGCTAAAAATGTTTCTAGATTACACTAACATCATATAGAACACGACTAACTAGAATAATTCACGAGGGAAGCCACGGTTGCGAAGATAGCCCGAAGGTCGGGTTCGTGCAGAGGGAAGTTCAAGCGTGTTACTCAGGCAGTTCAGGTTGTGATCAGAATATTATTCTGATCCTGTGATCAGAATAGTGTTTATGTGTGTGTGTGTGTGTGTGTGTCAATTAGGCTTCAAGTGCGTACTTGTCGGTGAAAGTGTTGTCCAATGGGAATTATATTTTGTATTACTCATGTAGCCTACAAAGTCTGTCACATAGCCTTGTAACTTCTTACTCCATTTCTAAATTTGTACTGGTCCTTCATACCATATATTGCGCTACTCGTACTACTACCTCCCTCCTAGTTTATTGGTCCCCTTCATAATTTGTGTCAAATTTTGACCATAAATTTCACTAACTAAATGTTAATGCATGTCACAAAAAATTATATCGTTTGATTCGTATTTGAACATAGTTTCTAATGGTATAATTCGGTGACATGCATTGACATTTTGTTAGTTAAACCTATGGTTAAACTATGACACTAAATACGACTAGTAAGTAGTATAGTAACAGTACTAGTATACGTCGGTCAAATTATTCATCATGTCCTCACACTGAATTGAAGTGACAACACGTTGCGCATGAGGTGACACAAGAGTCCCGGTGACGTGTTCGGGTATTGTGGACTTCAGATTTGGAGTACCACTTATCTGTCGAAATGTTTCATCATTCACTTGAAACAGTCAACTGATCATACATTGAGTACCATATAACTGGAATTAACCGATGCAAGTCCAAGAAGGATTGGTCGGTGCTGCCGGCTGGCGTCAAGTTCGATCCCACGGATCAGGAGCTGATCGAGCACCTTGAGGCCAAAGTGAGTGCTGACAGCGTGAGATATCACCCTCTCATCAATTTGTTTATACCAACCATCGACAGCGAGCACGGCATATGCTACACCCATGCTGAGAAACTTCCAGGTAAGACACCAATCGGCCATCTACTTGCACAAACATATTCCTTTGTTTATAGCTCTATTTTTCTTTTTAGACATAGACCTAGTGAAGCAACTACAATTTGATAGTTAATAAAAAGTGAAACAAGTGACTGCAACATGCCAAAGATCTTATGAAAATGCCAACTATGTACACTAAAACCTGTATTCGACAATACTGCAGGTATCTCTACTATTAAAGGAGAATTGAACGTCGTGATGGTTCGACCTCCTTCGCTCGCCCCCATCTCGTTCGATCCCGTACGTGAAAACTTCTCCCCACACGCGGAAAAAATGGACCCCCTCGGCTCCTCCCCACCCGTCGCACGAAAAAAAATGACAACAAAATAAAACAGCGCACGTACGCACGTCCCACCCCCACTTCCCTTCCCCCAAATCCCTTGCTCTCGAGAGAGGAATTGCCGCCGCCGACCTCCTCAGTCCTCACGGCGACCTCGAGCGGTTGCACACTATAGCCAAATTAGACTGGAGCGGTGGATCCAAGCCCTTTCCATCTCATCCGTTCTTCACCGAGTCCAAGAGGAGCTCGATGCAGGGAGGGAGACGAGCAGGAGCGTCGCGTCCATGGCAACGATGAACAGGGCATAGGTAACGCTATCTTCCTACCCTCACTCCAACCCATCTTCTCCCTGTAGCCTGTACTGGGGTACACCCACGTTCTCCTCTCCCATGGCAGGGGCCGACGAGTGGCAACACGCGCGGGAGACCGGCTGGTGGGAACGGATGGCGGGAGGCGATGGGACCGTGGGAGGAGCAGGTAGTCGGAGGAGATCGCCAGTGGAAATCTGGCAAGTGGCGGCGGCATACAGGGCTTATGGTTTGATGTTTGTTTTTTACTAGGTTGTACTGGTCTTTAGATTGTCAAAACACCGTTTCACCCCTCTTTTAGTCTGGCTTTAATTCATTGGTGTGGGTCCTTTGTGTCCTTTGTAGAATCGTAATGGCAATTTGTGCTTTTCTTCGGTACGCTGCTCCACCACCTATGGATGTGGGTCGTCCAGGCCTCGCCTCACCTACAATATGCTACATTGGTGTGGGTCCTGTTCCGCCAATGACAACAGTATTCGACAATACTGCAGGTATCACACTAAATGGCCTAAGCAAGCATTTCTTCTAGCGCAACTCCAGGACGTTCAAAAGGGGCATGTGTACGCATCGCAAGATATAGTCGGAGTGCGGCATGCACGCAATGTGGCACAAGACCGGCAATACCTTGCTAGTGATGGTCAACGGCCAGCAGACGGGCAGCAAAAAGGTTCTGGTGCTGCACACCAACAAGGCAACAAGAACTTTGACCAACAGAGGACCAACTGGGTGATGCAACAGTACCACCTCAGGGACCTAGAGCAAGAGAAGGAGTGGGAGCTGATCCTCTGCAAGACTTTCTACCAGACGAACACTAGGGCCAGGACTAAAAAGACTATAAGTTAGTTTGGTATTGGTACTTGTACTACCTGGTCGTCTGCAAGTTGGTATTGTTGTTAATGATCTTTCGGTATGAACTTGGCATTTGCTTCCAACCATCATGCCGAGGGTCCATGTGGATATAAAGCTGAATCATTTGTTTCGAAATGAATTTTTAGGCACCTAATTTTATTTGATTGGTAGCATAAGAACCTGTCGTTCGAATTGCCAGTTCTCCAATTTTTTTGAAACAAGTGCATGCACTTATTATCACGATGAAAAAACAATATACCTGCTGGATCCCAGTGATCAGTCTGTACTTGCAGAATTCTCTCATTTATTGAGCAGGTATATTGTTTTTTCAGGTCGGGTAAGTTTTAACTAGGCTGTAGACTACCCAGGCTTGATTTTGTTTTTAACAGGCCTAGCCCATGACAACAACGAGGCACAAAGTTCCAGCAGGTATCTACTGGCCGCTGGCCCGCCAGTGTTAGTTATATTTTGTATTAGAACATGTGCAGGTAGTTTTTTTTACTGAATCAAACACACGGCCCAGTTCTATTTTCCTCTTGAAACGCCAGGTCCTACTTCCGTTTTCTAATCTCTACCTATAGTTTTACTAGTTCATATACACGTATTATTATATTAAAAATACATAAAGTTCCCTTTTCATATTTACATCCTTATTTTTTCCCTCCCGGCGCTGATTTTTTACCACTGGTTTTCCCTTAAACCAACTCAATTGTCCCACGCCTTATTTGCTTACAAAAACAAAACATTTTTTTAGCAAATCAATAAGTTCTTAAAAATAAATGTTTATCATTTTGGGATTACAACTGTTCGGACTCCACCGAAATATGAAAAATAAGGTTGAACTTTTTGATCATGGTCCTGGGCAGAAAATGGGCTGTAATAAATTACTTAAGAATTAGCAAATGGGCTGCAAATTATTAAAAAAATAGTAAATGGGCTATATCTTGTCTGCCACAGATTTGGAGGCTGACTTGTGGTCCTACTAAGTTCATGCGTACACAAGGTTTCTCAAAAAAAAGAAACTTAGTCAACAATCGACTCTACCAGCGTCAGATCGTTGGATGTCAATCTAATGGAAATCATGCTTCTTCAGTCTCTAATCTTCCTGCTCCAGCCGCCCAAACCAGCGCCGACGGAACCGCCTGCTCCGGCCTCCCGTGGCCGGCTGTGCTGCCAGGCAGGCCTCACGGCCCCACCATACTCGCATCCCTGGCCTGGCTATCCCTCTACTCACCCACACCTCCTGTTATTTTCTCGCGACGGCAGCCGAACCAGTCAACCCTTGTACTCCCCACCGCGTGGGCAACCACTGCTGTGTCTTCCCCAGCTCCGTGTCGTTCCTTTCCTAGGCCTCGCTGTCGTCCACCGCCTTGGTGCTCTCAGTGTGGCGTGGTCAATGAACGACATCCATCAGAAGTGGACTGTATGTGGAGAGGCTGACAGCTGGGTCCACGGACGCACACAAGGAAATGCCTCCTTATTACGAGCAAAATAATGATTCCTCCACTTGACATCTAGGACCCACCGGAAGAGCCTCTGTATTTTGCGAAAAAAATGTTCCCCCCATTGACAGCTCGGACCCACCAGTTATGTCTTCGCACGCAAGGAAGTGCCTCCTTATTACACAAAAAAATGAATACTTCCCCTGCTAGCTGGGACCCACCATAGTGGGAGGCTGACTTGTGGGCCTACTAAGTTGACGCGGGCGGAGGGCTTTGTCAACTTAGTCAATATGAACGATTCTAGATCCAGTGACCGTACGATGTCCATCCAACGACTGTAGTGCTTCATCAACCTCTAGTATTCTTGATCCAGCCGCCCAAACCAGCGTCGGTCGTGCCGCATGCTCCTGCCTCCCGTGGCCAGCTGTGCTGCCGCGGAGGCATAACCACCCCCTACTACTCCCACCACTGGACATGCCATCCCTCTACTCACCAACACCCCCTGTTATTCTGCGGCGACGACAGCCTCACATCGCAGCTGAACCAGTGAACCCTCGTACTCCTCTCCGCGTGAGCATCCACTGTCGCGTCTTCCCCGGCTCTGCGTCATCCCCTTCCTAGGCCTCGCCGTCGTCCACTAATACGTCCATTTTGCATCATGTTTTCTTACTGTTATTTGTAATGTTTTTATCCATAATAATTCTTTTTGGAGTAATTCTAATGCCTTTTCTCTCATAATTTGCAAGGAACACACCAAGAGGGAGAATTCCGGCAGCTGGAAATCTGGACCTGGAAAAGCTACATCAGGCCACCTATTCTGCACAACTCCAAATGAGCTGAAACTTCACGGAGATTTTTTATGGATTATTTAACAAATACTGGAGCCAGTAAACACCAGAGGGGGGGCACTGGGTGGGCACAACCCACCTGGGCGTGCTAGGCCCCCCAGGCGCGCCCTGGTGGGTTGTGGCCTCCTCGGCCCACCTCTGCTGCCCATCTTCTGGTATATAAGTCATTTTGACCTAGAAAAAAGTAAGGAGGAGACTTTCGGGACGAAGCGCTGCCTCCTCGAGGACGGAACTTGGGCAAGAGCACTTTTGCCCTCCAGCGGAGCGATTCCGTCGGGGGGAACTTCCCTCCTGGAGGGGGAAATCATCATCATAATCATCACCAACAACTCTCCCATCATGGGGAGGTCAATCTCCATCAACATATTCAATAACACCATCTCCTCTCAAACCCTAGTTCATCTCTTGTGTTCAATTTTGTTACCAGAACTATAGATGGTGCTTGTGGGTGACTAGTAGTGTTGATTACATCTTGTAGTTGATTACTATATGGTTTATTTGGTGGAATATTATATGTTCAGATCCATTATGCTATTTAATACTCCTATGATCATGAACATGTTTATCATTTGTGAGTAGTTACTTTTGTTCTGGAGGTCACGGGAGAAATCATGTTGCAAGTAATCATGTGAACTTGATATGTGTTCGATATTTTGATAGTATGTATGTTGTTATTCCCATAGAGGTGTCATGTGAACGTCGACTACATGACACTTCACCATATTTGGGCCTAAGGGAATGCATTTTGGAGTAGCAATTAGATGGTGGGTTGCGAGAGTGATAGAAGCTTAAACCCCAGTTTACACGCTATTTCGTAAGGGGCCGATTGGATCCGAAATTTTAATGATATGGTTAGAATTTATTCTTAATACTTTTCTCATAGTTGCGGATGC
>NC_041392.1:300358874-300367586 GCF_002162155.2 Triticum dicoccoides | reverse complement strand
ATCATAAGTAGGAGGTTTGTTCAAGTACGAACAGTACCTAAGCACCGGTCCACCCACATATCAAATTATCAAAGTAGCGAACACAAATCAAACCAACATGATGAAAGTGACTAGATGAAATTCCCGTGTACCCTCGAGAACGCTTTGCTTATCATAAGAGACCATTTTGGCCTGTCATTTGCCTCAAAAGGATTGGGCTACCTTGCTGCACTTTTGTTATTACTATTGCTACTTGCTCGTTACAAATTATCTTGCTATCAAACTACTCCGTTACTTGCAATTTCAGCACTTGCAGACATTACCTTACTGAAAACAACTTGTCATTTCCTTCTGCTCCTCGTTGGGTTTGACACTCTTACTTATCGAAAAGAGCTACAATTTATACCCTATACTTGTGGGTCATCAAGGCTATTTTCTAGCGTCGTTGCCGGGGAGTGAAGCGCCTTTGGTAAGTGGAATTTGGTAAGGAAACATTTATATAGTGTGCTGGAATTTATTGTCACTTGTTACTATGGAAAACAATCCTTTGAGGAGTTTGTTCGGATTATCTTCACCTCATCTGGAACCACAATTATCAACCCCTCAACCTACTGCACCTAATGAAAATATTGAATATGAAATTCCTTTGGGTATGATAGAACAATGCTAGCTAATCCTTATGCAGGAGATGGAACCGAACATCCTGATATGCACTTGATATATGTGGAACAAATTCGTGGATTGTTTAAGCTTGCAGGTTTACCCAGGGATGAAGTGATGAAAAAGTTTTTACCTTTATCGTTGAAGGGAAAAGCATTGGCATGGTATAGGCTATGTGATGATATTGGATCGTGGAATTGGAATCGTTTGAAATTGGAGTTCCACCAAAAAATTATCCTATGCATCTAGTTCATCGTGATTGGAATTATATATATAATTTTTGGCCTCATGAAGGAGAAAGTATCGCTCTAGCTTGGGGGAGGCTTAAGTCAATGTTATATTCATGCCCCAATCATGAGCTCTCAAGAGAAATTATTATCCAGAATTTTTATGCTCGGCTTTCTCGTAATGATCAAACCATGCTTGATACTTCTTGCGTTGGTTCATTTATGAAGAAGACTATTGCATTCCGGTGGGATCTTTTGGAAAGAATATAACGCAACTCTAAAGATTGGGAACTCGACGAAGGTAAAGAGTCAGGTATTAAACTCAAGTATGATTGTGTTAAATCTTTTATGGATATTGATGCTTTTCAAAAGTTTAGCACTAAATATGGACTTGACTCTGAGATAGTAGCCTCCTTTTGTGAATCGTTTGCTACTCATGTTGAACTCCCTAAGGAGAAGTGGTTTAAATATCACCCACCTATTAAAGAAGAAATTAAAGAACCAGTACCAGTTAAAGAAGAAATTATACTTTATAATGTTGATCTAGTTGTTCCTTCTGCTTATATTAAGAAACCACCTTTCCCTATTAGGATTAAGGAACATGCTAAAGTTTTAACTGTGGTTAACAAAAGCTATATTAGAACACCTAAACCTGATGAACAAATTAAAGTTGAACCTAGTATTGCTATGGTAAAGATCTCCTGGAAGAAGATATGGGTGGGCATGTTATTTACTTCTGTGAAGAAGCTGCTTGAATTGCTAAACCTTATAAAAGAGATAAGCATAGATCTGTTGTTGGCATGCCTGTTATTTCAGTTAAAATAGGAGATCACTATTATCATGGTTTATGTGACATGGGTGATAGTATGAGTGCTATTCCTTACACTTTATATGAATAAATCATGAAATACATAGCACCTGCTGAGATAGAAGAAATAGATGTTACTATTAAACTTGCTAATAGAGACACCATATCACCATTTGGGATTATTAGATATGTTGAAGTCTTATGTGGGAAAATACAATACCCTACTGATTTTCTTGTTCATGGTTCCCCATAAGATGACTTTTGTTCCATTATCTTTGGTAGACCTTTCTTGAATACAATTAATGCTAAGATAGATTGTAAGAAACAAACTGTTGGTGTTAGCTTTGGTGGTGAGTCTCATGAGTTTAATTTTTCCAAGTTTAGTAGAAATCATCATGAAAAAGAATTGCCTAGTAAGGATGAATTAATTGGTCTTGCTTCTATTGATGTTCCACCTACTGATCCTTTAGAAAAATATTTGCTAGACCATGAAAATGATTTACATATGCATGAAAGAAATGAAATAGATAAGGTTTTTTGAACAACGTCCTCCGCTTAAGCACAATCTGCATACTGAAACTCTAGGAGGTCCTGCTCCGCCTAAAGGTGATCCTGTGTTTGAATTAAAACAATTGCCAGACACTTTGAAATATGCTTATCTCGATGAAAAGAAGATATATCCTGTTATTATTAGTGCTAACCTTTCAGAACATGAAGAAGAAAGGTTATTGAAAGTTCTAAGGAAGCACCGGGTTGTTATTGGATATAATCTTGATGATTTAAAGGGCATTAGTCCCACTCTATGTCAGCACAAAATTAATATGGAACCTGATGCTAAACCCGTTGTTGATCACCAATGTCGGTTGAATCAAAAAATGAAGGAAGTGGTACGAACGGAAATCTTAAAACTTCTGGAAGCAGGTATAATCTATCCTATAGCTGATAGTAGATGGGTAAGCCCTATTCATTATGTCCCTAAGAAAGGAGGTATTACTGTTGTTCCTAATGATAAGAATGAACTTATTCCACAAAGAATTGTTACAGGCTATAGAATGGTAATTGATTACAAAAATTAAACAAAGCAACTAGAAAAGATCATTACCCCTTGCCTTTTATTGATAAAATGCTTGAAAGATTATCTAAGCACACACACTTTTGCTTCCTAGATGGATACTCTGGCTTTTCACAAATACCTATTTCTCAACCTGATCAAGAAAATACTACTTTTACTTGTCCCTTTGGAACTTATGCTTATTGAAGTATGCCTTTTGGTTTATGCAATGCACCTGCTACCTTTCAAAGATGTATGAGTATGACTGCTATATTCTCTGACTTCCGTGAAAAGATTCTTGAGGTTTTCATGGATGGCTTTTCTGTTTATGGAAAGTCTTTTGATGATTATTTAAGTAATCTTGAGCAAGCTTTGCAGAGATGTGAACAAACAAATCTTGTCTTGAATTGGGAGAAGTGCCACTTCATGGTTAATGAAGGCATTGTCTTGGGTCATAAAATTTCTGAAAGAGGTATTGAAGTGGACCAAGCTAAGGTTGATGCAATTGAGAAATGCCATGTCCTAAGAACATCAAAGGTATTCGTAGTTTCCTAAGTCATGTTGGTTTCTATAGGAGATTTATCAAAGACTTTTCTAAAATTTCTAGGCATCTTACTAATCTTTTACAAAAGGATATTCCTTTTGTTTTTGATGGTGATTGTTTAGAAGCCTTTGAAACACTCAAGAAAGCCTTAATATCTGCACCTATTGTTCAACCACCTGATTGGAACTTGCCTTTTGAAATTATGTGTGATGCTAGTGATTATGCTGTTGGTGTTGTTCTAGGACAAAGAGTTGATAAGAAACTTAATGTTATTCATTATGCTAGTAAAACTCTAGACAATGCTCAAACAAATTATGCTACTACTGAAAAAGAATTCTTAGTAGTGGTGTTTGCTTGTGATAAATTTAGATCTTATATTGTTGAACCCCAAGTAACTGTTCACACAGACCATGCTGCTATTAAATATCTTATGGAAAAGAAAGATGTTAAACCTAGACTTATTCATTGGGATCTCTTGTTACAAGAATTTTATTTACATATCATTGATAGAAAAGGAGTTGAGAACCCCGTAGCTGATAATTTGTTTAGGCTTGAAAATGTGCTTGATGACCCACTACCTATTGATGATAGTTTTCCTGATGAGCAGTTAGCTGCAATAAATGTTGCTAATAGTACTCCTTAGTATGCTGACTATGCTAATTACATTGTTGCTAAATATTTACCACCTAGCTTTACATACCAGCAAAAGAAAAAAATTCTTCTATGATTTAAGACATTACTTTTGGGATGACCCACATCTTTATAAAGGAGTAGATGGTATTATTAGACGTTGTATACCTGAGCATGAACAGGGACAAATCCTACGGAAATGTCACTCTGAGGCTTATGGAGGGCATAATGCTAGAGATAGAACTGCTCACAAGGTATTGCAATCTAGATTTTATTGGCCTACTCTCTTCAAGGATGCCCATAAGTTAGTCTCTTCTTGTGATGAATGTCAAATAATAGGTAATATCGGTAAGCGTCAAGAAATTCCTATGAATTATTCACTTGTTGTTGAACCATTTGATGTTTGGGGATTTGATTATATGGGACCTTTTCCTTCCTCTAATGGGTATACACATATTTTGGTTGCTGGTGATTATGTTACTAAATGGGTAGAAGCCATTCCAACCAGTAGTGCTAATCACAACACCTCTATTAAAATGCTTAAGGAAGTTATTTTCCCAAGGTTTGGAGTCCCTAGATATTTAATGACAGATAGTGGTTCACACTTCATTCATGGTGCTTTCCGTAAGATGCTTGCTAAGTATGATGTTAAGCATAGAATTGCATCACCCTATCATCCTCAGTCTAGTGGTCAAGTTGAACTTAGCAATAGAGAAATAAAATTAATTTTGCAAAAGACTGTTAATAGGTCCAGAAATAATTGGTCTAAGAAATTAGATGATGCACGTTGGGCTTATAGAATGGCATATAAAAATCCAATGGGTATGTCTCCTTATAAAATGGTTTATGGAAAAGTTTGTCATTTGCCTCTTGAGTTAGAACATAAAGCATATTGGGCAGTTAAAGAACTCAACTATGATTTCAAACTTGCCGGTGAAAAGAGGTTATTTGATATAAGCTCCTTAGATGAATGGGGAACCCAAGCTTATGAGAATGCAAAGTTATTCAAAGAAAAAGTTCAAAGATGGCATGAAAAAAGAATTCAAAAGCGTGGGTTTAAAGTTGGAGAATATGTTCTTTTGTACAACTCTCATTTTAGATTTTTTGTAGGAAAGCTCCTCTCGAAATGGGAAGGCCCATACACCATCGAGGAGGTTTATCGGTCTGGAGCCATCAAAATAAATAACTCCGAAGGTTGTCAATGGGCAACGAATAAAGCATTATATCTCAGGTACGCCTATCAATGTTGCAAGTAATATTATCCAAACTTTGACACTGGAAGAACACATAAAAGAGTCCTTCCGGAACACTCCAAAGTCGTGAAAATAAAAGAGGTATGTGATACGGTAAGTAAACGGACTCTGAAAAATCCGTAAAAATATTTTTTATCAGTTTTGGAATATTTTAAAATTTTGGAAATAAAGAAACTTCTAGGAAGCGTTCCCTGGTGGGCACAAGACACCAGGGTGCGCCTGGCGCGCCCAGGTGGGTTGTGCCCACCTGGGACACCCTCCGTCCTCCGTTTTTCTTCTATATGCTTGTCCTCCAAGATAAAAATCTATATGTACTTCCCGAACCTATTGATCACCTTATCGCGGAGAAATCCTCCGTTCTCTTTTCTTGATGATTTCTGACAGATTCAACTAGACCGACGTCCTGTCTTCCTCACCCTTCAACAATGTAGAAGGAGACATAAGGTCGGTTCAGGAAAATCTAAGGAGGGATGAAGCTGAAGAGGTCGCTATGGAAGAAGAAGGGGAAGCCATGGGATCGTTGAACAACCAAGCGAGCCTGGAAGTGCAAGAAGAGCTTCCACCAAGGAGTCCCTTACACAGGTTACATCGTAACAATTTTCATAATCTGATTCACAATTATGGGTTCGAGAACACTCCTTGTAGGCACATACTGTCCAACTGGGACATATCTCGGCCGAGAGAAAACAGTGCAGGAACTAAACCGTGGGGCCCTGAGAATAAACACATAATGGCTGAGGTGAAGAAGAACAGTGAATTAATTCATCCAGCCCTTGGGGAGATTCAAGATTTGAAGGATCTACTCATGGTTATATTGTAGAATACTTCATCACCACCATCATCTTCTTCACCACCAAAAGAAAATTGAGTATCTGGTATGGGCACTCCCCTTGGCTTTCGCCAAGCTTGGGGGAGGTGCCCCGGTATCGTATCATCCCACTATCTTTTTCCTTTTACTTATCCTAGTTCGATCATTTGCTTTTAGATGAATAAAAGTTTAGTTCGATCCTTTCTTCTTTGAGAGTTTGCTTAGTGATCTATCCTTGTAATCATGTGCAAGTTATATAATAAAGTTAGTTTGAGTTTTTGCTTTCTTTACTTTCATGTTGCAAATAAAGAAAAGAAATAAAGAAAGAAAAAGAGAAAGGAAATAAATGAAGAAAGGAAATAAATCAATAAGATTATATACTAATCCTATGGTAGGTGATGGCACCACATAAGCAAAAGTATAAGTAGAAAAAATTATTAGAGATTGACAAACATAGCATTAGTCAATGATGCAACTCATGAAAGAATTAATAAGGGAAGAGAAGATTCACAGATAGATATACTATCCTAGAAATCTTTTGTGATTGTGAGCCCTCATCAAAATATTATATGCCAAAATTGTTGATGTTGGACAAGGAAGACAACTTAATGGTTTATGTTTGTTTATATTCACATAGAAGTCATATTATCATAGATCCTTTAACATGTGGTGCTTGCCCCCTATCTTTGCTAGCCAAAAATTTGCACTAAGTAGAGATACTACTTATGCATCCAAAAACCCTTAAACCCAAATCTTTTTCAAGTGTCCACCATACCTACCTAGGGATTGAGAAAGATCCCGCAAGTAAGTTGTCATCGGTGCAAAAAGGCAATAAAAATTGCTTATAAAAGTGTGAGATCATTTAGTGTAAGAGAAAATTGAGCGTTGTATGAACTTGGCTGACAAAGAATAAAAGCGACAGACTACATAATAAAGGTTGTCATCTTAAGGGGCAATACAAATGACGTTCTCTTGCACTAAGGGATCGAGCATACAAACAAATAAGCGCATGGCAACCTCTGCTTCCCTCTGCGAAGGGTCTGGCCTTTATTTTTATGCACTTACTTTTATGCAAAGAGTCAAAGTTTTCCTTCTATTCCTTTTATTTTTCTCCTTTGGCAAGCATCATGTGGTGAGGAAAGATCTAGGCACATATATCCAGTTGAATATAGATGGCATGAGTTATTATTGTTAACATCACCCTTGAGGTGAGTATGTTGGGAATCGAAACTATAAGCCCCTATCTTTCTGTGTCTGGTTGAAACGTTTTGCTCATGGGTACGAGGTGAGTGTTAGCAATCATAGAAGACTATACGATGGTTGAGTATGTGGACTTGCCTAAAGGCTCTGACACGTGACCCTTCCTGAAAAGATGATGAATTGTAGTTGAAAAATTGACTGAGAACATAGTTTGTCAGTTTATAATAGAGTTTTTGCTTTATACTTCGATTGTGTGATGAACTATTACTTATTCATGAGAAGTATATGATAAAAGTCATATGTTTAATGATGCTGTTGTTATAATAATCAACATGATGCTTCTATGTCCATATTTTGTTTTTATCGACACCTCTCTCTCAAAAAATGTGGACATGTTTTTCGATTTTGGTTTTCGCTTGAGGACAAACGTGGTCTAAGCTTGGGGGAGTTGATACGTCCATTTTGCATCATGTTTTCTTACTGTTATTTGTAATGTTTCTACCCATAATAATGCTTTTTGGAGTAATTCTAATGCCTTTTTTCTCATAATTTGCAAGGAACACACCAAGAGGGAGAATTCCGGCAGCTGGAAATCTGGACCTGGAAAAGCTACGTCAGGCCACCTATTCTGCACAACTCCAAATGAGCTAAAACTTCATAGAGATTTTTTATGGATTATTTAAGAAATACTGGAGCCAATAAAAACCAGAGAGGGCCACCAGGTGGGCACAACCCACCTGGGCACGCCAGGCCCCCCAGGCACGCCAGGCCCCCCAGGCGCGCCCTGGTGGGTTGTGGCCTCCTCGGCCCACCTCCGGTGCCCATCTTCTGGTATATAAGTCATTTTGACCTAGAAAAAAATAAGGAGGAGACTTTTGGGATGAAGCGCCGCCACCTCGAGGCAGAACTTGGGCAGGAGCACTTTTGCCCTCCGGTGGAGCGATTCCACCGAGGGAACTTCCCTCCCAGAGGGGGAAATCAATGTCATCATCATCACCAACAACTCTCCCATCTTGGGGAGGGCAATCTCCATCAACATCTTCAACAACACCATCTCCTCTCAAACCCTAGTTCATCTCTTGTGTTCAATCTTGTTACCGGAACTATAGATTGGTTCTTGTGAGTGACTAGTAGTGCTGATTACATCTTGTAGTTGATTACTATATGGTTTATTTGGTGGAAGATTATATGTTCAGATCCACTATGCTATTTAAAACTCCTATGATCATGAACATGTTTATCATTTGTGAGTAGTTACTTTTGTTCTTGAGGTCACGAGAGAAATCATGTTGCAAGTAATCATGTGAACTTGATATGTGTTTGATATTTTGATAGTATGTATGTTGTTATTCCCTTAGTGGTGGCATGTGAACATCGACTACATGACACTTCACCGTATTTGGGCCTAAGGGAATGCATTTTGGAGTAGCAATTAGATGGTGGGTTGCGAGAGTGATAGAAGCTTAAACCCCAGTTTACGCGCTATTTCGTAAGGGGCCGATTGGATTCGAAAGTTTAATGCTATGGTTAGAATTTATTCTTAATACTTTTC
>NC_041392.1:300254670-300358701 GCF_002162155.2 Triticum dicoccoides | reverse complement strand
CATAAGTAGGAGGTTTGTTCAAGTAAGAATAGTACCTAAGCACCGGTCCACCCACATATCAAATTATCAAAGTAGCGAACACAAATCAAACCAACATGATGAAAGTGACTAGATGAAATTCCCGTGTACCCTCAAGAACGCTTTGCTTATCATAAGAGACCGTTTTGGCCTGTCATTTGCCTCAAAAGGATTGGGCTACCTTGCTGCACTTTTGTTACTACTATTGTTACTTGCTCGTTACAAATTATCTTGCTATCAAACTACTCCGTTACTTACAATTTCAGCACTTGTAGACATTACCTTACTGAAAACTACTTGTCATTTCCTTCTGCTCCTCATTGGGTTCGACACTCTTACTTATTGAAAAGATCTACAATTGATCCCCTATACTTGTGGGTCATCATCCACCGCCCTGGTGCTCTCGGCGCGGCGTGGTCAACGTGGTCAAGGAACGACTTCCATCGGAAGAGTATTGTACGTGGAGAGGCTGAAAGCTGGGTCCACAGCCGCAGCAAGGAATTGCCTCCTTATTACGCGGAATATAATGATTCCTCCACCTGACAGCAGGGACCCACTGGATGGGCCACCGTATTTTGTGAAAAAAATGTTTCCCCCCTGACTGCTAGGACCCACCAGCTACATCTTCGTACGCAAGGAAGTGCCTCCTTATCCTCCCTGACAGTCGGGACCCACCTGGTCCAAGCGTACGTAGCATTGTCATTCTGGTCGCGAGCGTGTACGTACATATGATCGATCTGTCTACAGGCTGCAGCAATGAACCGTGGCCGAGTAAGGAAGGGCACGTGTCATAGTATAGGCGTGCACGTGTCGTAGTAGAGGCGCACACGTAACATGTCACGCAGTCCCGTTAATATCGTGTACACGTACGTACAGCCAGGGTGCAAGAAAGTAAATACGGTCATGTACATACATATGAGGGGTCTCGAACGCCTACTCGCGCATACGTACGGCCAGGGATCGTGTACATGGAGAGACAGCAACGGCGTCCTGTTCATCGGCAGCCAACCGGCTCGGTCGGAACAGAAAAACTGCGTCGTCGTGTTCATCGGGAGCCAACCGGCTTGGACGGAACAGCCGATTGAAATGAGGCCTGGCATACCGCATAACGAAGGAAACGACCTTCTGTTCGACTGGCCACAGTCGAAACGGGATCCTGTTCATCGGGAGGGGTCTGGCGTACCGCAAAACGAAGGAAACAGACTTGTGTTCGAGTGCCTATGGTCAAAATGGGGTCTTGTTGATCGGGAGGGGTGTGGCGTACCGCAAAACGGAGGAAACGAACTTGTGTTGGAGTGCTACGGTCGAAACGGGAGTCCTGTTCATCGGCAGGGGTGTGGTGTACCGCAAAACAGGACTCCACGGGCTACTGTTCATCTCCACCATCGACCTCCTCCAGGCTCCACGGGCTACTATTCATCCACCGTCGACCTCCTTCAGCCTCCACCTGTGACATTTCATCCATGTGCTCCTGTTCATCCAGCCTCCACCGCTCCTCCACCAGCTACTATTCAACCAGCCCTCTCCATGGGGTCCTGTTCAACCACCCCTCCACGGGCTACTATTCATCCAGCCCTCCACGGGGTCATCCTGTTCATCTAGCCCTCCACGGGGTCCTGTTCTTCCACCCCCAACCGGCTGGATCGATCGGGGTCCTGTTCATCTAGCGGCAACGACCTCTACTACCACGTGGGCCTGTTCATCCACCCCCCCACAACGCTCACTGCTCATCAAGAGGCAGCAGGTTCGATCGGCTTCAGTTAGCAGCAGTAGCGAAGGAACCGCTCGATTGGGTTCAGTTAACAGCTAGATCGATCGATCGCTCGGGTTCAGTAACGCGTAGCCTGCAGTGCAATCGCTCGGGTTCAGTAGGCGAACGCCTCACTCGGGTTTAGTTAGAGCCCAACGCCTCGCACACACGCGCGTACGTGTACGAGAGAAACGCGCATCACTCGGCCCCCGACCACCCACTGTAACCGGGAACTCCCCGATATTTTCCTTGCCCTCGCTTCTACCACAGTTTTTTCCGTCATGGACGGCCCAAAGAATGTCATGCAGCTGCGTCTCCGGCCCGCCCAGGACGAAAAGCCCATTTTATGTCATATTTTTTGTCATAGAAGTAGGATCCCACCACATCTATGATGATACCGGGTTTGTCACAATTATCGTCATAGAAGTTTCATAAGCATGACAGAAAAAAATTCGTTTGGCCCAAAATGTCACAGGTGTGTCTTTTTTTGTAGTGTACCCATTTACATAACTACTCGCTTGATCTTCACTTATATTTTTTTGGAGTAGCTTGTCATTTACTCTTGTGCTTCACTTATATCCTATCAGTAAATTGTTGAATGAATTGAATGTCATGAAGTTGAAATTATATCATGCCTAGTGGTAGCTTCACATTGAGTTTAGAAAGTGAAATATTTTGAAGCTTGACAATCACAATATTGGTCATACAAGCAATTCATGAATAATTAGTATAAGGAAGAGAACTTTCACATGCAAATACACTATCTTGGAAATCTTTAGTGATTGTGAGCCCCCATCAAAATATTATATGCCAAAATTGTTGACGTTGGACAAGGAATACAACGTAATGGTTTATGTTTGTTCATATTCACATAGAAGTTATATTGTCATAGATCCTTCAACATGTGGTGCTTGCCCCCCATCCTTGCTAGCCAAAAATTCTGCACCAAGTAGAGATACTACTTCTGCATCGAAAAACCCTTAAACCCAAATCTTATTTTCAAGAGTCCACCATACCTACCTAAGGATTGAGCAAGATCCTTCAAGTAAGTTGTCATCAGTGCAATAAGGCAATGAAAATTGCTTCTAGAAGTGTTAGATCATTTAGCGTAAGAGAAAATTAAGCGTTGTACGAACTTGTGATGGCAAAGAATAAAAGTGACAGATTGCATAATAAAGGTTGTTATCATAAGGGGCAATATAACGTGACGTTCTTTTGCACTAAGGGGTTAATGATACGTCTCCAATGTATCTATAATTTTTGATTGCTCCATGCTATATTATCTACTGTTTTGGACATTATTGGGCTTTATTATCCACTTTTATATTATTTTTGGGACTAACCTATTAACCGGAGGCCCAGCCCAGAATTGCTATTTTTTGCCTGTTTTAGGGTTTCGAAGAAAAGGAATATCAAACAGAGTCCAAACGGAATGAAACCTTCGGGAACGTGATTTCCTCAAAAACAAGACCCGGGAGACTTGGACCCTACGTCAAGAAAGAAAAGAGGAGGCCACGAGGTAGGGGGCGCGCCTGCCTACCCTAGGCGCTCCCTCCACCCTCGTGGGCCCCCTGTTGCTCCACCGACGTACTCCTTCCTCCTATATATACCTACGTACCCCCAAATGATCAGATACGGAGCCAAAAACCTAATTCCACCGCCGCAACTTTCTGTATCCACGAGATCCCATCTTGGGGCCTGTTCTGGAGCTCCGTTGGAGGGGGCATCGATCACGGAGGGCTTCTACATCAACACCATAGCCTCTCTGATGAAGTGTGAGTAGTTTACCTCAGACCTACGGGTCCATAGTTAGTAGCTAGATGGCTTCTTCTCTCTTTTTGGATCTCAATACAATGTTCTCCCCCTCTCTTGTGGATAACTATTCGATGTAATCTTCTTTTTGCGGTGTGTTTGTTGAGATCGATGAATTGTGGGTTTATGATCAAGTCTATCTATGAATAATATTTGAATCTTCTATGAATTCTTTTATGTATGATTGGTTATCTTTGCAAGTCTCTTCGAATTATCAGTTTGGTTTGGCCTGCTAGATTGAACTTTCTTGCAATGTGAGAAGTGCTTAGCTTTGGGTTCAATTTTGCGGTGTCCTTTCCCAGTGACAATAGGGGCAGCAAGGCACATATTGTATTGTTGCCATCTAGGATAACAAGATGGGGTTTTCTTCATATTGCATGAGTCTATCCCTCTACATCATGTCATCTTGCTTAAGGCGTTACTCTGTTTTTAACTTAATACTCTAGATGCATGCTGGATAGCGGTCGATGAGTGGAGTAATAGTAGTAGATGCAGGCAGGAGTCAGTCTACTTGTCTTGGACATGATGCCTATATACATGATCATACCTAGATATTCTCATAATTATGCTCAATTCTGTCAATTGCTCAACAGTAATGTGTTCACCCACCGTAGAATACCTATGCTCTCGAGAGAAGCCGCTAGTGAAACCTATGGCCCCCGGGTCTATCTTTATCATATTAATCTCCTACTACTTAGTTATTTCCTTTTCTCTTTACTTTGCCTTTATTTTACTTTGCATCTTTATCACAAAAATACCAAAAATATTATCTTATCATATATATCAGATCTCACTCTCGTAAGTGGCCTTATAGGGATTGACAACCCCTATTTCTGTTGGTTGCGAGGATTTATTTGTTTTGTGCAGGTACGAGGGACTCGCGCATAGCCTCCTACTGGATTGATACCTTGGTTCTCAAAAACTAAGGGAAATACTTACACTACTTTGCTACATCATCCCTTCCTCTTCGGGGAAACCAACGCAGTGCTCAAGAGGTAGCAGTTGAGCATACAAACAAATAAGCGCATGGCAACCTCTACTTCCCTCTGCGAAGGGCCTACCTTTTACTTTTATGTATTTACTTTCATGCAAGAGTCAAAGTTTTTCTCTCTATTCCTTTTTATTTTTATGTTTTGGCAAGCATCATGTGGTGAGGAAAGATCTAGGCACATATATCCAGTTGGATATGGGTAGCATGAGTTATTATTGTTGAAATCACCCTTGAGGTGAATACGTTGTTGGGAGGAGAAATTGTAAGCCCATATCTTTCTATGTGTCCGGTTGAAACGTTTTGCCCACGTGTATGCGGTGAGTGTTAGCAATCATGGAAGACTATATGATGGTTGAGTATGTGGAGCTCTTACTTAAACTTTGTTGAATAAGTTGAATTACAATTGCTTGGTGACTGAGAACATAGGTTGTTGAGTTTCAAGAGAATTCATTGTTTGAACCATAACATGTGAATTGGTTGCTACTTTTGAAGGAAATATGCCCTAGAGGCAATAATAAAGTTATTATTTATTTCCTTATATCATGATACATGTTTATTATTCATGCTAGAATTGTATTAACCGGAAACATAATACATGCGTGAATACATAGACAAACAGAGTGTCACTAGTATGCCTCTACTTGACTAGCTCTTTTATGAAAGATGGTTATGTTTCCTAACCATAGACATGAGTTGTCGTTTAATTAACGGGATCACATTATTAGGAGAATGATGTGATTGACTTGACCCATTCCGTTAGCTTAGCATTTGATCGTTTAGTATGTTGCTATTGCTTTCTTCATGACTTATACATGTTCCTATGACTATGAGATTATGCAACTCTCGTTTACCGGAGGAACACTTTGTGTGCTACCAAACGTCACAATGTAACTGGGTGATTATAAAGGTGCTCTACAGGTGTCTCCGAAGGTACTTGTTGAGTTGGCGTATTTCGAGATTAGGATTTGTCACTCCGATTGTAGGAGAGGTATCTCTGGGCCCACTCGGTAATGCACATCACTATAAGCCTTGGAAGCATTGTAACTAATGAGTTAGTTGCGGGATGATGTATTACGGAACGAGTAAAGAGACTTGCCGGTAACGAGATTGAAGTAGGTATTGAGATACCGACGATCGAATCTCGGGCAAGTAACATACCGATGACAAGGGAACAACATATGTTGTTATGTAGTTCGGCCGATAAAGATCTTCGTAGAATATGTAGGAGCCAATATGGGCATCCAGGTTCCACTATTGGTTATTGACCAGAGAAGTGTCTCGGTCATGTCTACATAGTTCTTGAACCCGTAGGGTCCGCACGCTTAACGTTTGTTGACGATATAGTATTTATGAGTTATGTATGTTGGTAACCGAATGTTGTTCGGAGTTCCGGATAAGATCACGGACATGAGGAGGAACTCCGGAATGGTCCGGAGACAAAGTTCGATATATGGGATAATAGTGTTTGGTCTTCGGAAGGGTTCCAGAATTCACCAGAAGGGGTTCCGGATGTTTCCCGAAATGTTTGGGTACGAGAACACTTTATTTGGGCCCAAGGGGAAAGCCCACAAGGTTTTTGGAAAGCGCAAACGGAAGTTTTGCCGAGTCTAGGGGTCAGACGCCAGGGTCCCTGGCATCTGGGTCCAGACGCCAGGGAAGTTTTGCCGAGTCTAGGGGTCAGACGCCAGGGTCCCTGGCATCTGGGTCCAGACGCCGGGAACCCTGGCGTCTGGCCCTGGAGTCTGAGAAGGACTCTTGCCTTTCGGGTGAAACTGACTTTGTGGAGGCTTTTACTCCAAGTTTTGACCCCAAGGCTCCACATATAAATAGAGGGGTAGGGCTAGCACCCAAAACACATCAAGAAACACCAAGCTGTGTGTCGGCTACCCCGTCCCCTCTAGTTTATCCTCCGGCATAGTTTTCGTAGTGCTTATGCGAAGCCCTACGGAGATTGTTCTTCACCAACACCGTCACCACGCCGTCGTGCTGCCGGAACTCATCTACTACTTCGCCCATCTTGCTGGATTAAGAAGGCGAGGACGTCATCGAGCTGAACCTGTGTTGAACATGGAGGTGCCGTATGTTCGGTACTTGATCGGGACGGGTCGTGAAGGTGTACGACTACATCAACTGCGTTGATAAACGCTTCCGCTTTCGGTCTACGAGGGTACATAGACATACTCTCCCCTCTCGTTGCTATGCATCACCATGATCTTGCGTGTGCGTAGGTTTTTTTTGAAATTAATACGTTCCCCAACAATGGCATCTGAGCCAGGTTTTATGCGTAGATGTTATATGCATGAGTAGAACACAAGTGAGTTGTGGGCGATACAAGTCATACTGCTTGCTAGCATGTCATACTTTGGTTCGGCGGTATTGTTGGATGAAGCGGCCCGGACCGACATTACACGTACGCTTACGCGAGACTGGTTCTATCGACGTGCTTTGCACATCGGTGGCTGGCGGGTGTCAGTTTCTCCAACTTTAGTTGAACCAAATGTGGCTATGCCCGATCCTTGCGAAGGTTAAAACAACACTAACTTGACGAACTATCATTGTGGTTTTGATGCGTAGGTAAGAACGGTTCTTGCTCAGCCCGTAACAGCCACGTAAAACTTGCAACAACAAAGTAGAGGACGTCTAACTTGTTTTTGCAGGGCATGTTGTGATGTGATATGTTCAAGACGTGATGCTATATTTTGTTGTATGAGATGATCATGTTTTGTCACCGAGTTATCGGCAACTGGCAGGAGCCATATGGTTGTCGCTTTATTGTATGCAATGCAATCGCCCTATAATGTCTTTAGTTTATCACTAAGCGGTACCGATAGTCGTTGAAGCAATAGTTGGTGAGACGACAATGATGCTACAATGGAGATCAAGGTGTCGCGCCGGTGACGATGGTGATCATGACGGTGCTTCGAAGATGGAGATCAGAAGCATAAGATGATGATGGCCATATCATATCACTTATATTGATTGCATGTGATGTTTATCCTTTATGCATCTTATTCTGCTTTGTTTAACGGTAGCATTATAAGATGATCTCTCACTAAATTTCAAGGTAAAAGTGTTCTCCCTGAGTATGCACCGTTGCCAAAGTTCGTCGTGCCGAGACACCGCGTGATGATTGGGTGTGATAAGCTCTACGTTCATCTACAATGGGTGCAAGCCAGTTTTGCACACGCAGAATACTCAGGTTAAACCTGACGAGCCTAGCATATGCAGATATGGCCTCGAAACACTGAGACCAAAAGGTCGAGCGTGAATCATATAGTAGATATGATCAACATAGTGATGTTCACCATTGAAAACTACTCCATCTCACGTGATGATCATACATGGTTTAGTTGATTTGGATCACGTGATCACTTAGATGATCAGAGGGATGTCGATCTAAGTGGGAGTTCTTAAGTAATATGATTAATTGAACTTAAATTTATCATGAACTTAGTACCTGATAGTATTTTGCTTATCTATGTTGATTGTAGATAGATGGCCCGTGATGTTATTCCGTTGAATTTTAATGCGTTCCTTGAGAAAGCAAAGTTGAAAGATGATGGTAGCAATTACACGGACTGGGTCCGTAACTTGAGGATTATCCTCATTGTTGCACAGAAGAATTACGTCCTGGAAGCACCGCTGGGTGCCAGGCGTGCTGCAGATGCTGCTGATGATGTTAAGAACGTCTGGCAGAGTAAAGCTGATGACTACTCGATAGTTTAGTGTGCCATGCTTTATGGCTTAGAACCGGGACTTCAACGATGTTTTGAACGTCATGGAGCATATGAGATGTTCCAGGAGTTGAAGTTAATATTTCAAGCAAATGCCCGGATTGAGAGATATGAAGTCTCCAATAAGTTCTATAGCTGCAAGATGGAGGAGAATAGTTCTGTCAGTGAACATATACTCAAAATGTCTGGGTATCATAATCACTTGACTCAACTAGGAGGTAATCTTCCTGTTGATAGTGTCATTGACAGAGTTCTTCAATCACTGCCACCAAGCTACAAAAGCTTCGTGATGAACTATAATATGCAAGGGACAAACAAGACAATTCCCGAGCTCTTCGCAATGCTAAAGGCAGCGGAGGTATAAATCAAGAAGGAGCATCAAGTGTTGATGGTCAACAAGACCACCAGTTTCAAGAAAAGGGGCAAAGGGAGGAAGAAGGGGAACTTCAAGAAGAACAGCAAACAAGTTGTTGCTCAGGAGAAGAAACCCAAGTCTGGACCTAAGCCTGAGACTGAGTGCTTCTACTGCAAACAGACTGGTCACTGGAAGCGGAACTGCCCCAAGTATTTGGCGGATAAGAAGGATGGCAAGGTGAACAAAGGTATATGTGATATACATGTTATTGATGTGTACCTTACCAGAGCTCGTAGTAGCACTTGGGTATTTGATACTGGTTCTGTTGCCAATATTTACAACTCGAAACAGGGACTACGGATTAAGTGAAGACTGGCTAAGGACGAGGTGACGATGTGCGTGGGAAATGGTTCCAAAGTCGATGTGATCGTCGTCGGCACGCTACCTCTACATCTACCTTCGGGATTTGGTGCCAGCATTAAGCATGAACATTATATCTGGATCTTGTTTGATGCGAGACGGTTATTCATTTAAATCTGAGAATAATGGTTGTTCTATTTATATGAGTAAAATCTTTTATGGTCATGCACCCTTGAAGAGTGATCTATTTTTGTTGAATCTCGATAGTAGTGATACACATATTCATAATGTTGAAGCCAAAAAATGCAGAGTTGATAATGATAGTGCAACTTATTTGTGGCACTGCCGTTTGGGTCATATTGGTATAAAGCGCATGAAGAAACTCCATACCGGTGGACTTCTGGAATCACCTGATTATGAATCACTTGGTACTTGCGAACCATGCCTTATGGGCAAGATGACTAAAACGCCGTTCTCCGGAACTATGGAGCGAGCAACAGATTTGTTGGAAATCATACATACTGATGTATGTGGTCCGATGAATATTGAGGCTCGCGGCGGGTATCATTATATTCTCACCTTCACAGATGATTTGAGCAGATATGGGTATATCTACTTAATGAAACATAAGTCTGAAACATTTGAAAAGTTCAAAGAATTTCAGAGTGAAGTGGAAAATCATCGTAAGAAGAAAATAAAGTTTCTATGATCTGATCGTGGAGGAGAATATTTGAGGAGTTTGGTCTACATTTAAAAACAATCCAGAATAGTTTCGCAACTCACGCCACCCGGAACACCACAGCGTAATGGTGTGTCCGAACGTTGTAATCATACTTTACTAGATACGGCGCGATCTATGATGTCTCTTATTGATTTACCGCTATCATTTTGGGGTTATGCTTTAGAGACGGCTGCATTCACGTTAAATGGGGCACCATCAAAATCCGTTGAGACGACACCTTATGAACTATGGTTTGGCAAGAAACCAAAGTTGTCATTTCTTAAAGTTTGGGGCTGCGATTCTTATGTGAAAAAGCTTCAACCTGATAAGCTCGAACCCAAATCGGAGAAATGTGTCTTCATAGGATACCCAAAGGAAACTGTTGGGTACACCTTCTATCACAGATCCGAAGGCAAGACATTCGTTGCTAAGAATGGATCCTTTCTAGAGAAGGAGTTTCCCAACAACTTTAACATGAGAAGTTTTATAAGAAAGAATTGTTGTTATGATGCTAGGAAAAGTGATTGAAATTGGCATTGATCAAACTTGTGCACTTTGCTAGCATTAGCACTTCATAAATTATTTCTTTTACCATTTACCTACTCGAGGACAAGTAGGAATTAAGCTTGGGGATGCTAATACGTCTCCAGCGTATCTATAATTTATGAAGAATTCATGCTGTTTTATTATCATTCTTGAATGTTTTACAATCATTTTATAGCAACTTTATATCTTTTTTGGGACTAAACTATTGACCCAGTGCCCAATGTCAGTTGTTGTTTTTTGCTTGTTTTTTTACATCGCATGGAATCAATATCAAACGGAGTCCAAACACCGCGAAACTTTTTGTGGATTTTTTATGGACCAAAAGACCACCAGTGGGCCAGAGAAGCACCTTGGGGGTGCTCCGAGGGGGGCACAACCCACCAGTGCGCGCCTGGGGGCCCAGGCATGCCCAGGTGGGTTGTGCCCATCTTGGTGGCATCCCGCGCCCCCTCTTTGCCCTATAAAATCCCAAATATTCCAAAAACCCTCGGGGTTAACCTATGTCAGTGTTCTGGGAACAAGGGTCCCTAGACTTGCCTGCCTGCGGCCTGCGGCGTGGCTCAAGTGGGGGCCCAGCACGGCCCATCTTCATCAGCTCAAGCTCAAGACCCTCGCGAGGGGCCAAGCCTCGCGGGGCGGACGACAGGAAGCTTCCTCAGAGGCGGCCTCATCCGGCAGGCTCGCGAGGAGGCGGAGAGATCAAGGCAGGGATACCTCGGGAGGAACCCGTGATGCAAGCCGTGACGATCGAGACTAGGCGGGCGCCAGGCGGGCGCCGGCCTATGCAGTGTCCTTGTTTCCCCTTTGGTGCAAAGGGGGCAAGTGCAGGCTGAGGCATCGGGCAAAGGTTGCCATTCTGGTGCAACGAGACCAAGTGCAGGCCGAGGCATCGGGCAAAGGTCACCGTGGATCCCAAGACGGCGTCATCACCAGTGCTTTTGGCAGCCGAAGACCACCTTTGGTCAGGATAACTTGTACTATATGTTCCCCTTCAAAATGGCCAAGTGTTGGCGCCCTTCCCGCTCATTATTTGGGGAGAGGCCCAGGGCTTCTATAAATAGAGCTAGCCACCACAGAGGAGAAGACATCGAGAGATCTGGTAGGACCCTAGCAGAGAGGGGGGATGATACATCGAGAGATCTGGTAGAACCCTAGCAGAGAGGGGGATGAGACATCTAGAGATCTGGTAGAACCCTAGCAGAGAGAGAGAGAGAGGCAACTGAACTCACCCTAGCAGTTCATCGCACCAGCTCAAGAACACCTCTCGCGAGGCTGTTCTTCCTTTGTACTGTTCATCATCAGCCCCCTGAGGCAATCCACCACACCACACACTAGAGTAGGGTATTACGCCACAATGGTGGCCCGAACCAGTATAAACCTCGTGTCCCTTGTGTTGTTCGTGGTTTCCAGTTTAGATCACGCAAGGAGATTGGACGTAGATCGGTAGCGGAGAGATCTCCGCGCGCACCCCAGTGTTCGAACCTCAAGGGTCTACCGGAACCCGAAATCTGACATTTGGCGCGCCAGGTAGGGGTGCGCCGGAATCTTTCTTCCGATGTCCGCGTGTGATCTTCTGTCGTGTCCATGGCTGACGCTCGTCGGGCTTGCGTTGAGCGTCGGGCTGCTCTCACCACCCGCGTCGCCCAGACGGCGCCTGTCGGCGGAAGCCCTCGTCGTTCCCCGTCACCTGCCGCCACCGGCCAGACGGGGAACGAGCAGCAGGCCTCGTCCCAGCATCCTTCGGTACTGCGGGAAGGCGCACGGCCACATCGTCGCTGACTCCAGCCGCTTCATCGTCCCACGCCCGTCGCGCCCCCATGGACGCGCACGCCGCGCTGTTCCTGGCTAGAGAACTCTTGCACTACCGCCCCGTCGATGACCTCTACAAAGACTGGCTTGCCCGCATCACCGAACTCGTCAGCGCCGCAGGGGGCTCCCCCTTGTCATCCCTCTCGCTGCCTCGCCCTCGATTCCGCGCAGCAGGCGAGGATCAGGAGGTGCCTCCACCACCTCCTCCCCAAGGAGGCGCCCTGGCTCCAAGGCACGCATCCCTAGGGCAAGACCCTCCGCGTCTGGCGCCTGCGCAGCAAGAAAGGAGCTGCCAAGAGATCCCTCGTCCCCAAGAAGGTGCTCGCACGCTCCCAGTGCCGGCGCGCCAAGATCGCGTCCCTGCACCTCCACGCCAAGACCCCGCTCTGCTCCAAGCGGCGGCGCACGGTAATCCCCAAGAGCAAGCCCAGTACCAGCAAAAGGCACCGGTGGCCACAGCAGGCTGCCGTGCCCTCACCCCTGAGCTACGCGGCGTCGCATGGCCAGGCAAGTTCAAGCCTGACCTGCCCCCTCGCTACGATGGCACGGCGGACCCCACGGAGTTCCTGCAGCTCTACGAGCTATGCATCGAAGCCACCAACAAAGACGAAATGGTCATGGCGAACTGGTTTCCCATGGCGCTCAAGGACGGGGCCCGCACCTGGCTCCTGAACCTGGCTCCTAGCACAATCTCCTCCTGGGACGAGATGTGCACTCGCTTCATCGCCAACTTCCAGGGCACTCGCGACCGGCCCCCGGCCGTGAGCGATCTGCGCCGCATCAAGCAGCAGCAAGGGGAAACCCTGCAGAAATACATCCAGCGCTTCAACAACGCTCGCCTCAAGATCCCCAAGGTGACTGAAGAAGCCATCATCTCGGCCTTCTCTGATGGCGTACGCGACGTCAAGATTAAAGAGGAGCTAGCAATCCATGAAGACCTATGCACATCCCTGGAGTTGTTCAACTTGGCAACCAAGTGCGCCAGGGCTGAGGAAGGGCGCCTTTCACTCCCCGAACTCCCGGCTGCCGACCCAGAAGAGAAGAAGCCCAAGGCCAAGGATGTGAAGCGCAAGGGGGCTGTCGTGCTTGCAGCGGAGCCAGACACCAAGCGAGGCAGGGATCAGCCCGAGTCATCCAAGGGCAGCCGATACTGCGTGTACCACGACCTCCACACCCACAACAACAACGAATGTCAAGAGCTCAGGGCCGTGAGAGATGGACGTGTCGGCCGACGCCCCGAGCGCAACGACAGGGGCTATGGCCGAGGAGGAGGAAGAGGTGGCGGACGATGGGAAGACCGTGGCCCTCGCCAAGGGTGGCGTGACCGACCTCGCGAGGATCACTGGCAGGACCAGCCTCGCGAGGGAGGCTGGAGAGATCAGCCTCGTGAGGATCACCCGCGCGGCAACGCAGGCCTTCCTCCTCTGCCGCCGCCGCCGAGGAGGAATGAAGACCAACATCAGGACGAGGGGGCTGGGGGCTTCTAGGAGCCGCGCACAATCGCTTGCATCTTGGGTGGCGCGCAGGCCCCAGCCTTACAGCGTATCTTCAAGCAGTTTGCTCGTGAGGTGAATGCGGTCCTCCCCAAGCTTGAGGCCACGCGCCTTCTCAGGTGGTCCGCGTGCGCTATCATGTTCAGCTCAGTGGATCAGCTCAAGTGCGCGGCAACGGCCAGAGTCCTCCTGATGCTTTGCTCCCTAGTCATCAGCAACGTGCAGGTCACCATGACCCTCATTGACGGCGGAGCAGGACTCAACATCCTGTCCGTCGAGACGTTCGACAATCTCCAAGTGCCGTACGATCAGCTTCAGCCAACCAAGCCCTTCTCAGGAGTCACTGATGATTCCACTGTTTCGATAGGGCAGGTTCGCCTTCCAGTCACCTTCGGGCAACGCAACAACTACCGCACCGAGCTCATCGACTTCGACGTCGCCCACATCCGTCTGCCATACAATGCCATCCTCGGGTACCCGGCCCTGGCCAAGTTCATGGCAGTGACTCACCATGGATACAATGTCCTAAAGATGCCAGGAAGCAGTGGAGTCATCACCGTACCCTATGAAGAAAGGGACGCAGTGTATTCACTTGAGCATGCGTTCCAAGCCACAGCAATCGAAGACCCGGACCGCAGAAACAGAAGACTTCCCGAGGCGACCCCCAAGAAGAAGAAGGCTTCGCCTGGCCCAAGCCATCAGGAGGCAGGCGCCTCCGGAGGTGTTGGGTCAGGAACTGCGCCCGATCAGGGAGCGCCACCCTCTCTCGCATAGGAAGGCGCGCCAGGCGCGCTCCTCAGGCAGGGCTCGGGGGCTCTTTCTTGGAGAGCCACTGACTTTGCCAAGGTCGCGAGGGAGGCGCTCGAGCACCACTTGGAGGGGTGCTTCCAGGCATGTTTACCTTAGGAAGGTACAAGGCAAGGAAGACCAAACCCTTAGGAGTTCATCGCAAACAACACTCAGGAGCTACAGGAGTCGAGAGTCATGCGCGGCAGCCGCCGCTTGCCCGCCATGGCCCCACATCCAGGCGAGGATGGTGGGCTGCGCATCTGTGTCGACGTGCCAGGGCTCAACCAAGCCGCATCTCAGGAGCGTCTCTGGCCTTCGCGCCTAGGGCGCTGTGAGGGTCCACCTCATAGCTACGTTCGCATGCCTTTCGGCCTGCCGAACGCGGTCGCCGCTCATCAGTGCTTGCTGAGGAGCATTCTAGAGGCTCAGGAGGTCAGGCATCGTGCGGTCCTGGTGGAGATGGAGATGGCTCTCGGAGACCCACCTGTGCCCCCGGAGCCTCCCGAGGCTCCTGGGCCTGGGGGCTCGTGAGGGTCGACGTCTTCATCGCGCATCGCCTACTTCTTCAACATCACTCCATCTTCAACGGCACCAGGTGACATCTTTCTAAGTTCTGTTTTTAGCTGGGAGCACCCACAGGGCCGCATTATTCCCAGGTCGCGTGGGTCCGTCCCTGCGGCGTGTATCCGTTTTGCTTATGCTCTTTACTTACCTTGTCGGGGGCGCCCCTCGGGCTGCATCATCCTCGAGCTGCTCGGGCCTGGCCCTGCGGCGTTTGCTTTTTCCGCGTCTACTTAAAATGAATTTGCTCTTTCGCGCTCAATTATCACCTACTGCTTATCGCGGACTTCTCCGCTTTCATGCAAAGCGCTTGCACGTTAAAAGGGGGGTACCTGAGCATCGCGACTCATGGACTCCTACTGGCTCTCCAGCCCTCACCCCCTGGCCTTGACCCACGGCATCGCGACATGTCATACCAGCGGCGGCTGAGCTCGCTCGAGGGCCGGGACCTGAGGACGTAGAGCATTTGCATTCTAACCACCCTGCAGGAACACACCATTGATAAAGGCCCAGAGCCAGGTGCAACCCGCCTCGAGGTAGGGCCTCGTGAGTCCCACGCTGGCTCACGAGTGCCCAGATACACCTCTCCTAGCCCTACCGTGCCGGCCACGTGTTAGGGCGGGGCTGTACACGCCCCGGGGGCTCCTCCCGGAGGGGAGCCCCCTCCCACGTACCAGTGGAAGCACCATGCTCCATGCTGGCTGACGACACTGCCGAGGAGCGGCTATGCCCATACACATACGGAAGCGCTATGCTCCGCGCTGGTGATAAACAGCTGAGGGCGGCCTCTGGCCGTACCAACCTCAGGGAGCCCAGAGCTTAGTGTCCGGCACCATCGCAACACCTCTCCTCGCTAGCGCCGCGCGAGGGGGCTGGACACGGGGGCTACGCCCGGGCCTCGCCCGAGCGCACGCCACCCAGGCAGGTCCCTCGGACTTGGTCGTCACGCGCCCCTCCCCGAGCGGAGCCTAGGTATGGAAACCCGTTTGAACGTTAAGGGGGACTCCTGAGCATCGCAACTCAGGAGCCTAACTTGCCCCGTAGCCCCTGACTCCTTAGTCCCGTCCTAGTTTCCGGTCAGGGCTAACGCTGGGTGAGGTACGCGCGGGGTCGGGCCCTGCCGACGCAGAACGATCAATCCACTCCTCGTTCCCCCCTTTCCAACTTGTTGCTTGTGCGTCAAGGGGGACTCCTGAGCATCGCGACTCAGGAGCCTAACTTGCCACGTAGCCCCTCGCTCCTTAGTCCCATCCTGGTTTCCGGTCGGGGCTAACGTTGTGTGAGGTACGCGCGGGGCCGGGCCCTGCCGACGTAGAGCGCGAGCAAGTAGGGGAGAAAAATGCAAATTCTAGGAAATTCAAAGCAAATATTACAAGCCATATATTGTTTCATGACGTCAAACACAAGTCTAAACGCCTCCGCGAGGCATGGTGCATGTTGCAGGAATAAAAACAGGACAGAAGCCGCGAAGGGATCACTCTCTAGTGGCGTCACCTCCTGGGGCCCCGGAGCTGGGCGGCACCGCGCCCGGGCAAGATGCTAAAGGCACGAAACCTTCCCGGCAAAGCTTCGGCTCAGCCTTTCACGGCCTCAGCGGCAGCGGCGGCAAGGTCGCCGCTCACGGGCTCCAGCAGGCTGTCGAGGTCCACATTAGGGTCGCGCAGGTAGACTTAGCTAAGGACACGCGTCAGCGCCGCCGAAGACAGAGCGCGCGCCTCGGCCTCGGCCGTGGGGCCAAGGCCGTCTACGACATCTTCAAGCACCCGGACCAGGAAGGGAAGCAGCTTGGTGGGGCCGTCCTCCACGCTGGCCAGTGGCTCCTCCAAGCCGCTCTCATAAAGCGTCTTTAGCACGGCACGAGCCCTCTTCTGCATCTTCATGAAGGCCACCCGATCCTCTGCCAGGACCTTCGCCTTGGTGTCCAGCTCGGCCCTCTATGCTTGCAGTGACCGCTCCAGCGTCTCCAGTTCGTCGTGGAGGTCATCGAGCTTGGCGACCCGGTCCTTGATGGCAGCCTCCCGAGCCATCATCTCCTTATCTTTCTCCTGGCGGCCGTGCACCTCCGTGGCGAGCTCGTCGCGCAGGCCTTGCAGCTCAACCTCCAGCTCCTTGCAACGAGCCTTGGCAGCCGCAGCATCGCTCAGGGCAGCGTTGCGGGTGGCCTTGGCTTGGTTGGCGGCCTGCTTCTCCCCATCGAAGGTCTCCACGGCCTGGCTCAGCGCTGCTCGGACAAAGGCAGCAGAACATGTCGGCGTTCTGGGAACGGGGGTCCCCAGACTTGCCTGCCTGCAGCCTGCGACGTGGCTCAAGTGGGGGCCCAGCGCGGCCCATCTTCATCAGTGCAAGCTCAAGACCCTCGCGAGGGGCCAAGCCTCACGGGGCAGACGACAGGAAGCTTCCTCAGAGGCAGCCTCATAAGGCAGGCTCGCGAGGAGGCGGAGAGATCAATGCAAGGGTACCTCGTGAGGATCCCATGACGCAAGCCATGACGATCAAGGCCAGGCGGGCGCCGACCTGCGCAGGGTCCTTGTTTCCCCTTTGGTGCAAAGGGGGCAAGCACAGGCCAAGGCATCAGGCAAAGGTTGCCATTCTGGTGCAACGAGACCAAGACCAGCAGAGCGGCAGGACGGAGGTCACCGTGGAGCCCAAGACGGCGTCATCACCAGTGCTTTTGGCAGCCGAAGACCACCTTTGGTTAGGATAACTTGTAGTAGATGTTCCCCTTCAAAATGGCCAATTGTTGGCGCCCTTCCCGCTCAATTATTCGGGGAGAGGCCCAGGGCCTCTATAAATAGAGCTAGCCTCCACAAAGGAAGGAGAGACCGAGAAGAGAGGGGGACGGGCAGATAGACATCTATAAATCTGGTAGAACCCTAGCAGAGAGAGAGAGAGGCGACTGAACTCACCCTAGAAGTTCATCGCACCAGCTCAAGAACACCTCTCGCGAGGCTGTTCTTCCCTTGTACTGTTCATCATCAGCCCCTTGAGGCAATCCACCACACCACACACTAGAGTAGGGTATTACACCACAACGGTGGCCCAAACCAGTATAAACCACGTGTCTCTTGTGTTGTTCATCATTTTCATCTTAGTTTGCACGAGAGGATCGGACATAGATCAGTAGGGGAGAGATCTCCGTGCGCACCCCAGTGTTCGAACCTCAAGGGTCTGCCGGAACCCGAAATCTGACATTTGGCGCGCCAGGTAGGGGTGCGCCGGAGTCCTCCCTCCTGACGACCCGCTGTCCCTTGACATCACATCCCGCCCTCATGGCAGACAACGCGCCGCCCGCTCCAGCAATGTATGCCGACACTGGGGCCAGGGGGCTCCGGGCCTTGGCCCCCGCCTTGCGACAGGTGCAGTGGTCGCACAAGTTCAGGCCCGAGATGCCGCCGCGCTACGACGGCGCGACGGACCCGATGATTTTCCTGCTGGCGTATGAGGAGGCCGTCCTCGGAGCCGGGGACGACGATCGGGTGATGGCCAACTGGTTACCCATGGCCCTCACCGACATCCCGCGCGCGTGGCTCCTCCACCTGCCGACGGCCTCTATCACCTCCTGGGAGGAGCTGCGCGACCTCTTCCTCGCCCGTTTCGCCGCACCAGCGCTGCACGTCGTCCCAGCTCTCCTGGGTGGCTCCCAGGCACCACCCTCGAGCCATCACGTCAAGACGTTCACCCGCCGGATCAACACCGCCTCCAAGCATCGAGAAGCCCCCTCGGGTTGGGTGGCACCCGAGGCCGATCTAATCTTCGACTCGGAGGACCACCCCTTCAACCCCATTGGTTCGGGCGCGCTCCCGATGCTGTGCACCCCCACCATCTGCCAAGTGGCTGTCACCAGGACCCTCATCGATGGTGGTGCCGGCCTCAACGTGCTCTCGGTGGAGGCCTTCAGCCTCCTCCACGTGCCGCTGGAGCGGCTCCGACCCATCAGGCCTTTCTCGGGCGTCGGAGCCGGTTCCACCGCCTCCTTTGGACAGATCCGCCTCCCAGTGACCTTCGGCACCTGCGACAACTTCCGCACAGAGCTGATCGACTTCGACATCGCCCCCATCAGCCTCCCCTACAACGCCATCCTCGGCTATCCGGCCCTGGCTCAGTTCATGGCAGCAACTCACCCGGCGTACAACCTCATGAAGATGCCTGGGAGCAGCGGCGTCCTCACCGTGTCAGAAGACACAAGGGATGCGTTGTAGGTGCTCCGGCTTGTCTTTAGGGCGGCCACGGTGGCGCAGCCCACTAGCACCGATGCCCTCAAGCCCAAGGAGGCTGCGCCAGCTAAAAAGAAGCAGTTGTTCACCCAAGACAAGGCAGAAACCAAGCAGGTACCAGTCGACGAGGACGGGTCCGCTAGCGCCACCTTCACCATAGTGGCCAACCTCGAGCCCGAGCAAGAGAAAGCCCTGATCGGTTTCCTGCGTGCGAACAAGAAGGTGTTTGCGTGGGAACCTAATCAGTTAGCAGGGGTCCCAAGGGAAGTGATTGAGCATCACCTCAACATGTGCCCCAATGTGCGCCCCGTGAAGCAGAAGGCAAGGCGGCAGTCTACTGAGAAACAAGCTTTCATCGTTCAAGAGACCCGGAAGCTAGAGGCGGCAGGAGTTATCCGCGAGGTCCGATACCCTGATTGGCTAGCTAATCCGGTCGTTGTGCCGAAAAAGGGAGGAAAGGAGCGCATGTGCGTTGACTTCACCAACCTCAACAAGGCCTGCCCGCAGGATCCATTTCTGCTCCCCCGCATTGACCAGATAGTCGATTCCACCGCAGAGTGTGACCTATTGTGCTTCCTAGATGCCTTCTCGGGCTATCACCAGATCAAGATGGCGGTAGAAGACGTGGAGAAGACGGCCTTCCTGACCCCGTGTGGAGTGTACTGCTATACGTGCATGCCGTTTGGGTTGCGCAATGCAGGGGCGACCTTTCAGCGGCTGATGCACATCGCCTTAGGCCGGCAGCTCGGGAGGAATGCAAAAGCTTACGTCGATGACATTGTGGTGAAGTCTCGTGAGGCAAGGACCCTGATACAGGACCTGGAAGAAACCTTCGCGAGCCTCAACGAAGTGGACCTACGGCTCAACCCGGAGAAGTGCGTGTTTGGAGTCCCCTCAGGCAAGCTCCTGGGTTTCCTCGTATCCCACAGGGGCATCGAGGCCAACTCGGAGAAGGTCAAGGCAGTTAAAGACATGAGCCCGCCAAGGACCCTCAGAGAAATGCGGAAGCTCACCGGGCGTGTAACTGCGCTGGGGCGTTTCATCTCCAAGCTGGGGGGACGAGCGCTGCCCTTCTTCAAGCTGATGAAGAAAAAGGGGCCCTTCGAATGGACTGAAGAGGCCGACAAGGCATTCCAAGACCTCAAGAGGTACCTTACCAGTCCACCAGTGATGGTAGCTCCACGTCCTCGGGAGCCCCTGGTGCTCTACCTTGCGGCCACCCCCTACTCCGCTAGCGCAACCCTGGTAGCGGTCAGGGAGGAGCGTTGTGCCAAGGCCACATCAGCCGTCCGAACTAAAGCGAAGCAAAGCCAGGAGGGCCTCGCGAAGGCCGCAACCGCAGCCGGAAAGGAACAGCCGCGGCAGGAGAACGCACCCGGAGCAGGAGAGGCCCCTTCAGGCGACCAAGCACTGGGAGCTCCGTCGTCTCAAGAGACGCCTCGACCTCTGGAAGACGCAAGCAGTGCCAGCACCTTCAACCTCATCAAGCACCCCGCGTATTTCATCAGCACAGTGCTACGGGACGCGAGGGCGCGGTACCCCATGCCTCAAGAGCTCCTCCTCGCGCTATTGGTGGCCTCACGCAAGCTGTGGCACTACTTCCAAGGCCACCCCATCAAGGTCGTCTCGGCATACCCCTTGGAGAGGGTACTCAGGAGCCCCAACTCAGCTGGAAGGGTTGCTGAATGGAACATCGAGCTACAGGCATTTCAGCTAGAATTTAGTATGACCATAGTCATCAAGGGAGCCGCACTAGCAGATTTTGTGGCAGAATGGGCAGAAGCGCCGGGTCTCGAGGCAGGCGAAGACTGATCACTTTCCTCGGGAAGTGAAGCACCGGATGGCTGGGTCATGTACTTTGATGGGGTGTTCTCCCGTCACGGTGCAGGAGCTGGCGCAGTTCTCATATCCCCTACCCAGGACAAACTCTACTACGCCGTGCAACTTTGCTTCCAGCACGGAGAAAAGGTCTCCAACAACATAGCGGAGTACGAAGGCCTAATAGCAGGCTTGAAGGCCGCAGCTGCCTTAGGGGTGAAGCGCCTCATCATCAAGGGCGATTCGCAGCTCCTCGTCAACTTCTCCAACAAGATATACGAGCCAAAGGACAAGCACATGGAGGCCTACCTCGCTGAGGTCCGCAAGATGGAGAAACAGTTCTGGGGACTGGAGTTGCAGCATGTGCCTCGCGGCACCAATCAGGAGGCTGACGACATTGCCAAGAGGGCATCTAGGCGGCTGCCTCAGGAGCCCGGCGTCTTTGAGGAGCGGCTCTTCAAACCCTCGGTGGTGCCGTCACTGTCTAGCACGGCACAACCAAGGGAGGAGCTCCCTCAGCTGCCTACCTCAGGAGCCCCGGTCTGTGGCCCAGCCTCGGGGGTACGCCTGCTCCTGGTGTTAGAGCCTCAGGAAGGGTGTTGGATCCCGGAGCTCAAGAACTACCTGACGCAAGGGACTCTGCCGGAGAATGAGGAGGAGGCGGAGCGTGTGGCGCGGCAGGCCATGGCTTATTGCATCAGGGATGGAGAGCTCTACAGGAAGTGACCGAATGACGTGTCCTTACATTGCATCTCCCGAGAGCAAGGGAAGGAGCTACTAGCGGACACGGCGGAGACTGCGGGCACCACTCGTCGTCACGGACCCTCGTCGACAAGGCGTTCCGTAGTGGATTCTATTGGCCCACAGCACTCAACGACGTCGTTGAGCTTGTGAAGGCTTGCGAGGCCTGCCAGTTTCACGCTAAGCAGATCCATCAGCCTGCGGGGGGTCTACAGATTATACCCCTCTCATGGACGTTCGCAGTTTGGGGGCTCGACATTCTGGGCCCGTTTCCTCGGGCGCCAGGGGGCTATCGCTACCTCTACGTCGCCGTGGACAAATTCACCAAGTGGGCTGAGGTGGAAGCCGTCCGCACAATCCCGGCAGGCTCAGCGGTCAAATTCATCAAGGGCCTCATGAGCCGATTTGGGGTGCCCAACCGCATCATCACCGACACGGTTCGCAATTCACCAGTAATCTCTTCAAAACATATTGTGCTAACCTTGGAACGCAGATATGCTACGCTTCGGTAGCACACCCCCGGAGCAACGGCCAGGCCGAGCGGGCCAACGCGGAGGTCCTGAGGGGCCTCAAAGCCAGGACCTTCAAGAAGAAGCTGGAAGCCTGTGGCAGGGGCTGGTACGATGAGCTCCAGTCCGTGTTGTGGTCAATCCGCACGACAGCGACCAAGCCGACTGGCGAGACCCCGTTCTTCCTCGTCTATGGAGCAGAGGTTGTTCTCCCTCACGAGGTCAGGTGTCGCTTCACGCGGGTCCTGGCATTCGATGAGGCTCAGCAGGACGCCATGCGGGGGCCGGATCTCGTGCTGGGGGAGGAACACCGTCGGGAAGCCGCACTATGAGCGGCGAGGTACCAACAGGCGCTACGACGATACCACTGCCGCAACATCAGCCCCAGGACCCTTGAGGTAGGGGATCTCGTGCTCAGACAGGTTCTCTCCAGGGAGGGGCTGCACAAGCTCTCTCCCATGTGGGAGGGCCCGTTCAAGGTTGTTCATGTTTCTAGGCCTGGCTCCGCGCGCTTGGAGACTCCGGAGGGAGTACCCATCCAGAACGCATGGAACATTCAACATCTCCGGAGGTTCTACCCCTGAGCGAGGCCTAGCGCCAAGGAAAGGCCCGGTGCCTATGAAGAAGGCGAATGTTTGTGAAGCTGCATTTTGGAAAAGGCCCGGTGCCTGTGAAGAAGGCGAATGCCTGTGAAGCTGCGTTTTAGAAAAGGCCCGGTGCCTATGAAAAAGGCGAATGCCTGTGAAGCTGCGTTTTGGAAAAGGCCCGGTGCCTGTGAAGAAGGCCAATGCCTGTGAAGCTCGCCGCCCGTGACACTCTCACGTAATAAGGAGTAGGGTTGTACATGCCTCGGAGTCTCCCGAGTGCCGCCCTTGGGCCTCGGGGGGTCCCGCCCACGCCCAGTGGCAGCACTTAGCTCCGTGCTGGTGAGAAGACATCGAAGACTAGAATAGGTGCCAGACGCGGCTTTTTCATTTGCTTTCTGCAGTTGGCGTGTTTATTCCCGTTTGAAGTCTTATTGGAGTTGTTAGCGTTCCTGGCTTGTGACTCTTTGTCTTTCTCGCTCGCTCGCCTCGTTTTCTCTCGCAGAAGTCTCGCGAGGGATGTTCGCGGGCGCCCTCGCGAGCGTCTTCCACCCCGATCGTCTGGAGCTTTCCTGTCCGAGTCCTCTGCGGGAGCACCCCTCCCAGTCCATGCCTCATGGGCATCGCGACACAAACGCAGGACCTAGGCTGATCGCCCCCGCTGCCGGGACCAAAGGTTACCCCTCTAACTCATCCTTGCAGGGCATGAAGCGCACGGCGAGGCCTCAGCCTCCGGAGGTGAGTGGCGCGTCGAGCTCCGCCAAGCTCAAATGACTCCCTCACATGGACACGCAGCACGGAAACATAGCGAAGAGATGGCAAAAGCAACGCGACACTTGACAGCAACAGTTCTAACACGCCCCCATGGGGCCCTGTACTACCTTCTTCTTACGCAGGAAAGGAAGGAAACAAAATGGACACGACTTGTCCAACACCAACCTACAGCAAAAGCTCGAGCCGCTCCTGGGGATCAGGCGGACGCCTCCTCACACTTCACCAGGGCGTGGCGGCAGGTGGACCCACTGCCTTCACCCAGGCGGGCGCGACGGCGCGGAGGCTGGTCGCGGCCACCGTTGGAGGAGCTGCTGCCTGAGGGAGAGTCGCCGAAACTTGGCGAACCCCGAGCACCGCCGCCTATACGCCAGTCGCCATCTTCATCCTGGTCGGTGCCGGGGCTGGGCAGGCGGCCGCGGTCGTCGTCTTCAGGGCAGCACCTGGCACGGCGACCATATTCCCCAAACACCCTCACGTAGAGGGTGGCGTCGCCATCGAACTTGAAGTACAGGGTACACCACCGGCCCAGGCCGCGCGCGTGGGCAAACGTTTGCCAGCCGCGCGTTAGGGCCCCGTTCCCAGAGACGGAGACCTCCAGCGAAGCCCAGGAGGCCCTCCTGTAGCAGCCGTCTGCCTGGAGCCAGAAACCGCACCGAGCGCTGGCCGGCAGTTCATCTACGAAGAAACGTGGGAGCTGGAGCCGGGTGCTGGATGGGTCCGCCGATCACACGACAAACTCCGGCAGCACCTCCACAGAGCGAAAGCGTGGTCTAGGGGGCGTACACCCACGGCGTGCCCCCCGTCGGCAACCGGGCGCTCACTACCACGCAGGGAACCGTCTCCATGACCGCGGGAGGCTACCACGGGGACCGTGGTGTACTTGCGAGGGCGGCCTCGCCGCGCTTGGTCGGGGGAGGGTCAGGCCCTGCCCGGGGGGCCTTTCCTTTCTCCGCGGCCGAGAATCTCCTTGGGGCCATGGGGACGGCGATTAGCCAAGAAGAAGAAAAGGAGCAGCAAGAAGGGATGGACTGAAGGGGCTCGCCCAGCCCCGTACTTGTAGCTGGAGGAGGTCAACCGCCGAGCACCACGATCACAGGTAATCATGACCGGTTTCTCTGCATGCAGGGACTTGTCAAGTCGTGCGGTCGCCGAGGCATCATGGGAAGCGCATACGCCCATGTCTAGTCAGCCGCCACGTGGCGCCCAAGGCCGCAGGCTGTTAGGGCCCGCGGCGCTTCGCGCTTGCCCCTTCGCTTCCCTGCTAGGCCAAGCCCAGGTGCGCCTTGGGCCCGGGGGCTACTGTTGGCGTTCTGGGAACGGGGGTCCCCAGACTTGCCTGCCTGCGGCCTGCGGCGTGGCTCAAGTGGGGGCCCAGCACGGCCCATCTTCATCAGCGCAAGCTCAAGACCCTCGCGAGGGGCAAAGCCTCGCGGGGCAGACGACAGGAAGCTTCCTCAGAGGCAGCCTCATCAGGCAGGCTCGCGAGGAGGCGGAGAGATCAATGCAAGGGTACCTCGCGAGGATCCCATGACGCAAGCCATGACGATCAAGGCCAGGCGGGCGCCGGCCTGCGCAGGGTCCTTGTTTCCCCTTTGGTGCAAAGGGGGCAAGCACAGGCCAAGGCATCAGGCAAAGGTTGCCATTCCGGTGCAACGAGATCAAGACTAGCACAGCGGCAGGACGGAGGTCACCGTGGAGCCAAAGACGGCGTCATCACCAGTGCTTTTGGCAGCCGAAGACCACCTTTGGTCAGGGTAACTTGTACTAGATGTTCCCCTTCAAAATGGCCAATTCTTGGCGCCCTTCCCGCTCAATTATTCAGGGAGAGGCCCAGGGCCTCTGTAAATAGAGCTAGCCTCCACAAAGGAATGAGAGACCGAGAAGAGAGGGGGACGGGCAGACAGACATCTAGAAATCTGGTAGAACCCTAGCAGAGAGAGAGAGAGAGAGGCGACTGAACTCACCCTAGCAGTTCATCGCACCAGCTCAAGAACACCTCTCGCGAGGCTGTTCTTCCCTTGTACTGTTCATCATTAGCCCCCTGAGGCAATCCACCACACCACACACTGGAGTAGGGTATTACACCACAACGGTGGCCCGAACCAGTATAAACCTCGTGTCTCTTGTGTTGTTCATCATTTTCATCTTAGTTTGCACGAGAGGATCGGACGTAGATTGGTAGGGGAGACATCCAGTGTTCGAACCTCAAGGGTCTGCCGGAACCCGAAATCCGACAGAACGGGCCCAGCCAGAAGCTAGCTCCAGGCGCCCGGCCGCTAGGCGAGGGTCCGCACGCAGAAGATCCTCCCGCGGCTGGCTTAGTTTGCTGGCGACATGGTCAAGGACGGCGGCAGAGGAAGCAGAAGAAGTGGGAACCAGCAGAGCAGGCGAAGAAGACGGCGGCATGATCACGGCTTGGCAGGAAGGACCCCCCTGGGCCTTGGTCGCCCCGACTGCAGCATCGAGCACAGTCGACTCCAGGGTCAGCGGGGCCACAGGGGCTGACTCCTCGCCAAGGCGTCCCAGTAGGCCTCGCGAGGACAATTGGACCAAGGAGGCGCGAGCCGCGCCATCTTCCTCCCCAGCGGACGAAGGCACCGCCCCGGCAGATGGACTCGGCCCAAGCGGAGCCGCAGAAGCCCCTCTCAACCTCTTCGCCGCAGGCGCTGGCCTGATAAGAGAATATGGACGTCAAGCCTCGACGGTGGAAACCAAGTGAAGCGGGAATCAAGCACTTACTGGTCGTCGCTCGCGGACCCAAGCAACTTCCGGCCGAACTTGAAGCCCGAGAGCCTGCAGCTTGGGTCAGCCTCGGGAGGCCCGGAAGCAGAAGCCACGTCGGGAGGGCTGGGGCTGGCTTTAGACTGCCCAGGGACCGGAGTGGACCCTGGTGGAACCAGCCCCGACCTGCCCTTCCTTGTGACCAAGGGAGAGTCCTCCCCTCCTCGCCCGGCGCCGGCATCATCGTCATCCGGCATGGAGCGGAGGGCCCGAGACCTGAGCCGAGGGAAGGACTCCCCCGACTCCTCACCAGTCACCTCGAAGACGGACTCTTCCTCCTCCGCCTCTTCTTCCTCCCCACTCTCGTTGGAGCTGCCGGAGGACACGTCCACCATCGCCAGCGCCGCAAGATCCTCTGGAGCTACCGCGGGCACCAGCCCCTCACCGTTGAAGGTGGGCATGGCGTTCACCACCTGCTCCCAGTCGTCGCGAAGGAACAAGGGGACGGGGGAGCCCACCGGCTTCGCCACGTCTCCCCCAACCAAGGAATGGAGGGTCACGACCAGATTCTCGTCGGTCAGGGCCTCCAAGCTCAGGCGCAAGGCAGCGTCCGCTTCCCCAAGCCTCCACAACGGGAGCGAGTGCTCCTGGAGTGGAGCCAGCTGGTGCTCCAAGAACTCCCTCGGGAGTGTGGCTCTAGTCAGCTTCGCCGTCCCCAAGTTGCTCGGCCTCAGGTCCGCATCCATCCTCTTCAGCACCGCCTTCGCACGGGGGTCGACAAGCTCTGTGCGGGACCACGCGTCGATGGCCTTGGGCTGCCCCGTAGGCAGCACCAGACAGGGGTGGAGGCTCCCGACGTCCACCATGACCCACTTGCTCCGGAAGCCTTCGATCCTCTTCCCAGGCTTCGAGATGGCATTGGAATTGGAGTACGCGATGAAGCTCGCACATGTGGAGACATGGACACCAGAAACCTGGAGGGAAAAATAGTGACGCAGCAAGGCCACCGAGGGCTTTACCCCGACGTGAGCCTCAAAGTAGTAAGCAAAAATCGCCATGAGAAAAACGGAGTTGGGGTGGAGGTGCAGAGCCTGCAAGTTGTACTGGAGGAGAACAGCAAAGAAGAACTCAGAGAAAGGAGTCACCAGACCGGCGATAATGGCGCTCATGAAGAGCGGATAGAAGGTGCTCCCCTTAGCTTCAGGCTGGTCGGAGCCAGCCTTGAGCACAGTCGCCCCCTTGCTGCCCTGCGCCACCGTCATCAGGCGCGTAAGGGCGAGGTTCTTCTCCGACAGGTTCAGGGAATCCAAGGCCGGCGAGTACCAGGCCTCGGTCGGGGACTTGCGAGGTGCCATGGTGTGCCGGATGAGAAGGATTGAGACAGATCTGGAGGATTTCGGAAGCAAGAAGGAGGAGAGTGAGAAAGGGGATCGGGAGCGAGGCGAACGAGAACAAGGCAAGTAAGTCAGGCCGGGGCACCTCTTTTGTCAGATGGGCAGTTGCCGAGGCGTCGTGGGGAGCGCAGACGCCCATGTCCAATCAATCGCCATGCGGCGCCCAAGGCCGCAGGCTGTTAGGGCCCGCGGCGCTTCGCGCTTGCCCCTTCGCTTTCCTGCTAGGCCAAGCCCGGGAGCGCCTTGGGCCCGGGGGCTACTGTCGGCGTTCTGGGAACGGGGGTCCCCAGACTTGCCTGCCTGCGGCCTGCGGCGTGGCTCAAGTGGGGGCCCAGCATGGCCCATCTTCATCAGCTCAAGCTCAAGACCCTCGTGAGGGGCCAAGCCTCGCGGGGCGGATGACAGGAAGCTTCCTCAAAGGTGGCCTCATCCGACAGGCTCGCGAGGAGGTGGAGAGATCAAGGCAGGGATACCTCGCGAGGAACCCGTGACGCAAGCCGTGACGATCGAGACCAGGCGGGCGCCAGCCTGCGTAGTGTCCTTGTTTCCCCTTTGGTGCAAAGGGGGCAAGCGCAGGCTGAGGCATCGGGCAAAGGTTGCCATTCCGGTGCAACGAGACCAAGACCAGTAGAGCGGCAGGACGGAGGTCACCATGGAGCCCAAGACGGCGTCATCACCAGTGCTTTTGGCAGCCGAAGACCACCTTTGGTTAGGATAACTTGTACTATATGTTCCCCTTCAAAATGGCCAAGTGTTGGCGCCCTTCCCGCTCATTATTTGGGGAGAGGCCCAGGGCCTCTATAAATAGAGCTAGCCACCACAGAGGAGAAGACATCGAGAGATCTGGTAGAACCCTAGCAGAGAGGGGGGATGAGACATCAAGAGATCTGGTAGAACCCTAGCAGAGAGGGGGATGAGACATCTAGAGATCTGGTAGAACCCTAGCAGAGAGAGAGAGAGGCGACTAAACTCACCCTAGTAGTTCATCGCACCAGCTCAAGAACACCTCTCGCGAGGCTGTTCTTCCTTTGTACTGTTCATCATCAGCCCCCTGAGGCAATCCACCACACCACACACTAGAGTAGGGTATTACACCACAACGGTGGCCCGAACCAGTATAAACCTCGTGTCCCTTGTGTGGTTTGTGGTTTCCAGTTTAGATCACGCGAGGAGATTGGACGTAGATCGGTAGGGGAGAGATCTCCGCGCGCACCCCAGTGTTCGAACCTCAAGGGTCTGTCGGAACCCGAAATCTAACAACCTAGATCAGAAGTTCCGCCGCCCCAAGGCTCTGTAGCCACCGAAAACCAATCTAGACCCTGTTCCGGCACCTTGCTGGAGGGGGGAATCATCTCCGGTGGCCATCTTCATCATCCCGGCGGCCACCACGATTAGGAGGGAGTAGTCCACCCTCGGGGCTGAGGGTTTGTACCAGTAGCTATGTGTTTAATCTCTCTCTCTCTCGTGTTCTTGAGATGTCACGATCTTGATGTATCGCGGGCTTTGTTAATATAGTCGGATCATATGGTGTTTTCCCTTCTCTATCTTGTTGTGATGAATTGAGTTTTTCCCTTTGAGATTTCGTTGTTATCGAATTGAATACTTTTATGGATTTGAGAGCACTTGATATATGTCTTGCATATCAATACTTGTTGTGACAATGGGGTATCATATTGATTCACTTGATATGTGTCTTGGCACTCAACTTGTGGATTCCCGCGGTGACATTGGGGTAATCTATGCATAGGGGTTGATGCACGTTCTCGTCTTTTGTTTCTCCGGTAGAAATCTTGGGGCACTTTTTGAGGTTCTTTGTGTTGGATCAAGTATTATGAATCTGGAATTATTTGGTGTTATTTTAGTACGAACTCTTGGATAGATCGATCGAAAATAATAGCTTTGATGTGGTTTCGTACCCTACAAACGATTTCTTCGTATGTTCTCCGCTAGATAGGAACTTTGGAGTGATTCTTCGTCGCACTTTGAGGGGTGGTTATATGATCCAATTATATTAGCATTGTTGAGAGATTGCACTAGCGAAAGTACAGACCCTAGGCCTCATTGTCAAGCATTGCAATACCGTTTTTGTGCCCGTTTACTTGCTACCTTGCTGTTTTTATTTATTCAGATTATAAAAATATATTTCTATCATCCGTATTACACTTTTAAAACCATCTCTTTGCCGAACTAGTGCACCTATACAATTTGCCATTGTATTAGGTGTGTTCGGGACACAAGAGATTTCTTGTATTTGGTTGCAGGGTTGTTTGAGAGAGACCATCTTCATCCTACGCCTCCCACAGATTGATAAACCTTAAGTCATCCACTTGAGGGAAAATTGCTACTATCCTAAAAAAAACTCTGTGCTTGGAAGCCCAACACGTGTCTACAAGAATAAAGTTGCGTAGTAGACATCATTGGGTTCGACACTCTTACTCATTGGAAATTGCTACAATTGATCCCCTATACATGTGGGTCATCACGCACCAGCCCCCTAGGGGCTGGTCTGTCCCCTTCTTGGCCCATTAGGCCCATGTAGTTGTCGGGGGGTGCCCGGAACCCCTTCTAGTGACCCGATATGTACCCGGTACCCCCGGAACACTTTCGGTGTCCGAATATCATCGTCCCATATATGGATCTTTACCTCTCGACCATTTTGAGACTCCTCGTCATGTCCGCGATCTCATTTGGGACTCCGGATGAACCCTACGGGTTCGAGAACTATGTAGACATGACCGAGACACTTCTCCCGTAAATAACCAACATCGGAACCTAGATGCTCATATTGGTTCCCACATACTCTACGAAGATCTTTATCGGTCGTACCGTAATGACAACATACGTTATTCCCTTTGTCATCGGTATGTTACTTGCCCGAGATTCGATCATCTGTATCTTCATACCTAGTTCAATCTCGTTACCGGCAAGTGATATGTCTCCAACGTATCTACTTTTTATCATGCTTTTCCTCTTGTTTTGGACTCTAATTTGCATGATTTGAATGAAACAAACCCCGGACTGGTGTTGTTTTCAACAGAACTACCATGGTGTTGCTTTTGTGTAGAAATAAAATTTCTCATAAGGGAATGAAACTTTTCGAGGAATTTTTATATAATATATAAGAATTTCTGGAGCCAAGACCTACCGGAGAGGGGCCCCTGGGTGGGCACAACCCACCAGGGCGCGCCCCCCTCTCCTGGCGCGCCCAGGTGGCCCCGCAGACCTTAACCTTGACACTATAAATTCCTATTTTCGGAGGAAAAATCAGGGAGAAAGAATTATCACGATCCACGAGACGGAGCCGCCGCCAAGCCCTGTTCTTCCTCGGGAGGGCAGATCTGGAGTCCGTTTGGGGCTTCAGAGAGGGGGATCTTCGTTCTTCGTCATTACCAACCCTTCTCCATCACCAATTCCATGATGCTCCCCACCGGGAGTGAGTAATTCCTTCGTAGGCTCGCTGGTCGGTGACGAGATGGATGAGATTCATCATGTAATGGAGTTAGTTTTGTTAGGGCCTGATCCCTAGTATCCACTATGTTCTTAAAGATGTTGCTATGACTTTGCTATGCTTAATGCTTGTCACTTTGGGCCCGGGTGCCATGATCTCAGATCTGAACCGTTTATGTTATCATCATTATATCCATGGTCTAGATCCGATCTTGCAAGTTATAGTCACCTACTACATGTTATGATCCGGCAACCCCGGAGTGACAACAATCGAGCCCACTCCCGATGATGACTGTAGTTTGAGGAGTTCATGTATTCACTATGTGTTAATGCTTTGTTCCGGTTCTCTATTAAAAGGAGGTGTTAATATCCCTTAGTTTCCAATATGGACCCCGCTGCCACGGGAGGGTAGGACAAAAGATGTCATGCAAGTTCTTTTAATAAAGCACGTATGACTATTTACGGAATACATGCCTACATTATATTGATGAACTGGAGCTAGTGCCGTATCACCCTAGGATATAACTATCTCATGATGAATATCATCCAACAAGTCACCGATCCAATGCCTACGAACTTTTCATTATTGTTTCTGCTAAGTTACTGCTGCTATCATCACTGTTACACTTGCTACAAAATTACTGCTATCACTGCTATTGTTACTATTGCTGTTGTCACTACTATCAAAACTATCAAACTACTTTGCTACTGATCACTTTGCTGCAGATAATTAATCTCCAGGTGTGGTTGAATTGAAAACTCAACTGCTAATACCTTCAAATATTCTTTGGCTCCCCTTGTGTCGAATCTATAAATTTGGGTTGAATACTTTACCCTCGAAAAATGTTGTGATCCCCTATACTTGTGGGTTATCAAGACCTTTTTCTGGTGCGTTGCCGGGGAGCATAGCTATATTTGTTGAGTCACTTGGGATTATTACCATATTATCACTATGAAGAATCTGAAGGATCCTAAGACTAAGATATTTCCCTCAAGGACGAGGCGAGGTACAGAACTGCCATCCAGTTCTGCTTTATATTCACCTTATGTTATGAATAAACTTGCAACACCACCACATGCTATTAATTCTGATATGTCGCAAGTTATTGATGATGCTACTAGTACCTTGCTTGATAATGATGATGTGCCACTTGGTGAATTTCTTGATATACAAATTGCTAGAGTAATACAACATGATGTTGTTGAATCTGATGATGAGCTTGAAACTGAATCTCCTGAAACACCTACTAGAACTAGCCTTCCTAGATATGAATTGCCTAAGGTGCCAGAAGGTTATGTTATGAGTGAAGAAACAACTAGAGGTATTCTTGCTTGCAGTGATAGAGATGATCTAGAGAAATTAGTATACAAGTATAAAGAAAAATCTCGGAATGCTAGAATGAAGTGTGATCCTAAGTTTGCTACTTCACCTATCTTTATTGATGACAAGGATTATGAATTCTCTGTCGACCTAGAGTTAATTACTCTGGTTGAATCTGATCCTTTCCATGGTTATGAAACTGGAACTATTGTGGCACATCTTACTAAGTTGAATGACATAGCCACCCTCTTTACTCATGATGAAAAAACTCACTATTACTTTATTCTCAATTTATTTCCTTTCTCATTAAAGGGTGATGCTAAAGCTTGGTACAATACTCTTGCTCCCGGTTGTGTGCGTAGTCCCCAGGATATGATTTATTACTTCTCTGAAAAATATTTTCCTGCTCATATGAAACAAGTTGCCTCATACGTCTCCAACGTATCTATAATTTATGAAGTATTCATGCTATTATATTATCAACCTTGGATGTTTTATATGCATTTATATGCTATTTTATATGATTTTTGGGACTAACCTATTAACCTAGTGCCCAGTGCCAGTTTCTGTTTTTTCCTTTTTTTTGAGTTTTACAGAAAAGGAATATCAAATGGAGTCCAATTGACGTGCCAATTTTTGACGATTTTTTATGGACCAAAAGAAGACCCCGGAGTAAAAGAGTTGGGCCAGGAGAGTCCCGGGGCGTCCATGAGGGTGCCCCCCCCAGGCGTGTGGTCCTGCCTCGTGGACGCCTCGGGCACCTCCTTGACGTGAGACCGACGCCAAAAATTCCTATAAATACAGAAACCTTAGAAAATTAACCTAGATTTGGAGTTCCACCGCCAGAAGCCTCCGTAGCCACCGAAAACCAATCTAGGCCCTCTCTGGCACCCTGCCGGAGGGGGCCATCATCATCGGAACGCATGGAGGAGGATCCCAGAGGGGCCATCATCACCATTAAGGCCAAGGACCAGAGGGGGAACCTCTCCCCATCCAGGGGGAGGCCATGGAGGAGGAAGCACAAGGGGGAGAACCTCTCCTCCTCTCTCTTGGTGGCACCGGAGTGCCATCGAGAGGGGAATCATCGCCGCGGTGATCGTCTTCATCAACATCACCATCATCATCATCACCCTCATCTCTTTTACGCGGTCCACTCTCCCGCACCCCGCTGAAATCCCTACTTGAATGTGGTGCTTTATGCCACATATTATGATCCAATGATGTGTTGCCATCCTATGATGTTTTGAGTAGATATCCTTTGTCTTTGGGTTGATTGATGATCTAGATTGGTATGAGTTGTGTGTTTTACTTTGGTGATGTCCTATGGTGCCCTCCATGTCGCGCAGGCGTGAGGTATTCCCGTTGTAGGGTGTTGTAATACGTTTATGATTCGCTTATAGTGGGTTGCGTGAGTGACTGAAACACAAACCCGAGTAAGGGGGTTGTTGCGTATGGGATAAAGAGGACTTGATGCTTTAATGCTATGGTTGGGTTTTACCTTAATGATCTTTAGTAGTTGCGGATGCTTGTTAGAGTTCCAATCATAAGTGCATATGATCCAAGTAGAGAAAGTATGTTAGCTTATGCCTCTCCCTCATATGAAACTGCAATAGTGATTACCGGCCTTGTTAACGATTGCCTAGGACAATTCCGCACACCGATCCACCATTATTCCACACTCGCTATTTATAATATTTAGTAATTTATTATAACTTCATGATAACATCACCTACTTTTATATTTTAGCTCTCTGATATCATACAAAGTTATCCTCTTCATACCCACAACATAGTTTTATTTCTCGTTGCTAGTTGGAAGCAAACGTTCGGTGTACGTAGAGTCGTATCAGTGGCAGATAGGCTTTGAAAGAATATTGATCTTACCTTTAGCTCCCTGTGGGTTCGACACTCCATACTTATCGCTTGCACTTGGGGATTATCACTGCCTTACAGGAAATGTTTAACTTTGTGCAAACTAAAGAAGAGAGTCTCCCACAATCTTGGGGAGGCTTTGCCAGTTAATTAATGCTTTGCCTGATCATCCTCTTAAGAAAAATGAAATACTTGATATCTTCTATAATGGACTAACCGATGCTTCTAGGGACTTCCTAGATAGTTGTGCTGGTTGTGTTTTCAGGAAATGGACTGTTAGACAAGCTAAAGAATTATTGAATAACATATTGAAAAATTATGATGATTGGACTATTCCTGAACCACCGCCTAAACCCACTCCGAAGAAGAGGGGTATATTATATCTCAGTCCTGAAGATATGCAAGAGGCAAAGAAGTCTATGATGTAAAAAAGGTATTAAAGCTGAGGATGTTAAAAATTTAACTCCTATTGAAGAAATACATGGGCTTAATAATCCACCACTACCTAAGGTGGTAGAGGTAAATTCTCTTATGAAGTTTAATGATAGTGATAATCCTCACAATATGCATCCTAGTCAATGCATTTATGAGTTTGAAAACTACATTAGAAAACAAGATCACTTCAATGCAAATGTTATTAAACAATTGAAATACAATTCTGATATGATTGCTCACTTGAGTGACTTGTTATTTAGAATATCAAATGATGTTAAAGGTGTTGGAAAACATGCTTCTATGGTTCAAACTCAATTAGAACAAGTTGCTAAATCACAAAGAGAATTGCTTGGTGAAATGAATAATAATATGCATGACTTTACTGTTAGAGTTGCAACTAGAGGAGGTAAAATGACTCAGGAACCACTTTATCCTGAGGGACACCCAAAAAGAATTGAAAAAGATTCACAAAGAGCTAACACTAGTGCACCTAGTCCTTCTAGGAAGAAAAGGAAAAAGAAAAATGATAGGACTTTGCACACTCCTAGTGAACCTGAAATAGAGAAACCTCCTGACAATGACAATGAAGTTTCTATCTCAGATGCTGAAACTCAATCTGGTAATGAACACTCACCTAATCATAATGAAAAAGATAATGATGAGGTTCATGAAGACCCTCAACCAACCAATAATAAAGAACCAGATAATGATGTTGAGATAGAACCACCTGTTGATCTTGATAACCCACATCCTAAAAATAAAAGGTATGATAAAAGAGAGTTTGTGGCTAGGAAACACGGTAAAGAAAGAGAATCGTGGGTTCAAAAACCTATGCCTTTTCCACCTAAGTCAACTAAAAAGAATGATGATGAAGAATTCGAATGCTTTGCTGAAATGCTGAGGCCAGTCTTTTTGCGTACTCGCTTGACTGATATCTTGAAAATGCCTCCTTATGAAAAATATATGAAAGACATCATCACAAATAACAGAAAAATACCAGAAGCTGAAATATCCACTATGCTTGCTAATTACACTTTTTAAGATGGAGTACCTAAAAACTTGGAGATCCGGGAATACCAACTATACCTTGCTCTATCAATATGTGAAAACTGCTTTGTGTGATTTAGGAACTGGTGTTAGTGTTATGCCTTTCTCTTTATATAAAAGACTTGACTTGAATAAACTCACACCTACTGAAATATCTTTGCAAATGGCTGATAAATCAACTGCCATACCTATCGGTATCTGTGAGGATGTGCCCGTTGTTGTTGGTAATGTTACTATTTTGACTGACTTTGTTATACTTGAGATGCCCGAGGACGACAACATGTCTATTATCCTTGGTAGACCCTTCTTGAATACTGCAGGCGCTATTATTGATTGCAATAAAAGCAAGGTCACTTTTCATATTAATGGCAATGAGCATATGATGCACTTTCCAAAGAAACAATTCCAAGTGAATGATATTAATGTTATTGAAAAATCTCCGACAATCACTATTGCAAGTTTTCAAATACCTCTACCTACTGTCAAAAAGAAATATGAAATACTTATTGTTGGGGAAATGCATATCCCCATTGAGGTAACTTAGTGATTTATGAAAGTTCTTCGTTTCATGCTAATCGAAAGTGGTTGTTAATAAGACTTGATCAACCTTATTAATGGATCATTTTTGAACAGTATGAAGTTGATGAATTTAGTAAGCATTACCTTCTGTCCTTATCTTTTGTTTTATGTTTTTATTAGTTAGATAAAATAAAATGCCATGTTTTGTCTGTTTTCTAAATTTTCCATGCAATAAAAAAATGACCCAAAAATAGAAGTTCTCATAATGCCCTGAAAATTTAATATGATTTTTTCTGAATATTTGAGAATTTTTGGTGCAATAAACATGAGAGGGAGGTGCACCAGGTGGGCACAACCCACCTGGGCGCGCCCTGGTGGGTTGTGGTCCCCACGTGGGCCCCCTCACTTATCTCTTTAGCCCACATCATCACTTACCTCCAGAAAAAACCCCATTGCTCTCTCTCCCGTGTTCTTGAGCTCAAACCCGCGGATTTCGATCTCTTTGCTCAAAGCATCGCTTCCGAAACTGTTTCGGGGGATTGTTGCTTGGTATGTGACTCCACCTTTTGTCCAATTAGTTTTTGTTTAACTGCCTTATACTTTGAATAATTAGCTACTCTTGATGCTGTTGTAGATGTGCTTGCATGTTGAATTCTTAGTGTTCTAGGTAGTTTGAATGCTTGCCATGGCTTCTATGTATCCCTATGAGTAGTTTCTATCAATATTACAAAGTTTTGTTGACAAATTTTTGTCACTCCAAATTTTTATTTGCGGAAAATTGTACGTGGACATGAATATCTTCAGGAAGTTTGGCTCTAAGAAGAACTCCAAGGGTGTTATTGGGGAGTCTTCTGACACTGATCTCCACCCTCGGAGGTTGGCGGAGGTACGGCCATGTGAATGGCTGCACACCCCATTCCTGCAAGAGGCTGGAATTCTTGAGGAGTTCACGCAATATATTGCCAACACCAGCCTCACCGACTTCATCGCAAATGAGTGTGACCAGCACCACATCCTCACAAACATTTTTGTTCAGAGCTTTACTTTCTTGCCTAGAAATAACCCTCCTGAAGTGAGCTTTGATATATTTGCTGAAAACCATCAGATACCCCTTACTGAGTTTTGTGACATATGCATGATCCCGTCTGATGGGAGCTTGGCTGAGCCTAGGCCAGCTGAGTTTGAGGCCTTTTATCGCACTCTGACAGTGGGTGATGAGAGAGGAGTGTCAGCCATCACTGCCGCTGGCTTACATTTTCCCGTTGTTCGTTACTTTGCACTTTTTATTGCCAAATGCTTGCTTGCTAGGGAGAAGGTGGGTGCACTTAGTTCACCAGACCTTGTTGTTTTACGTCGGGCATTAGAGGGCAACAACACTTATAGCTTGGGAGCTATTGTGGCTCGTCGCCTCCATCTTAATAAATCTTAGGGCAAAATACATGGTGGGATTTATGCTACTCGATTTGCGTCTCACTTCGAGGTTGGGATACGCCCTCATGATTTCCCTCTTACCACAATTTACCTAGACCGTGCAGCCATGGATCACCACCATTTTACTGATATCGAATCCCCTCACATCCCTATTCTGTATAACCTGGTTTTTAGTGTGAGGACTCGTGATGTTATTCCATTGCCTGCTCCTGCTTTGTTTGATTCTGTTGCCAAGGCGGATATAGGATTATGCCTGCAGACATCATCGCCTACCGGAACGCTCAGGCTGCTGCAGAGGTAGCACACCAGGCACCTCCGCAGTGGGACCAGTGGATGCCCACTCCTCAGGATCCTTACTACCCTCCAAGCTACTGATTCACTACCAAGTTAGGCCAAAAGTCTAAGCTTGGGGGAGTACGTATTTCTCACCGACATTACACTCATGTCCACTTATTCCATTTGTCGGTGTTCACACTTTTCCATTGTATCATCCATGCTTAGATTTATTTTCTTGCTTTCTTCTTGTGTGTTTGAAAAACTTTAGAAAAACCAAAAAAATAGTTGTAGTTATTTTACTTTCTATGCATACTTAGTAGTAGTACTAAAAAGAAAATCCAAAAAGATTTCCTTGTTCTTCTTTTGCTTGTTGGGAGCTCTCCCGTGTAAATAGTTTTTCTTGTTTTTTGCTTTTCCCTGATTTGCTTGTTAAAGAAAACCAAAAACTCCAAAAATATTTTAGTGTGTTCCTCTGAATTTCTTTCCTTTTTATTCGAGTCGTACCAAGGAGAAGACCACGATGAAAATGTTGAGTGGATCTCATCTATACCTATACTAATTACAGACTCCCAACAAATTCCCATGTTAATTAGAAATTAGGAGCCATTAATCTGGTGGGCCCAAATTATTATGGTGTAGATCAATCCGAGAAATTCCCATGCTAAAAAGAATCTATATAAATTATGAGCCATCAGATGAAGTAACAGATCGGAAGATCTCAACATGCGCTGCCTCTCTCCCAATCTCTCGGGACTCCTTCCTTCCTCACGATTAGCTAAACAAAACAGATCGCCTGTTGTAAATCATCACGCTTCCGCCTCTCTGCCTCCCTCTTCGGCCGCCACACCATAACCTAGAAATCTTCACGCCTCCTCTTCTCCATGTCCCCATCAAACCCTCCCTCCCGCCGCCACACCACAGCCTACTCCCGTGACCTCTATGGCTATGGTCTGAAATTCTTGGTCGTCAATCATCTAGCCTCCCCTAGGAATTCTCGGGCTCCCTCACCTCCGTGCAGCTCTATTCTCCTCTAATATCTGAACAACCTTTGTGGCTAGCTATTGCTATACATGGTTCAGTTGTGCCATTGTGTTCATCAAGCAGTACATGGCTGTTTGAGTTCATGTGCAGCAGTGCCAGTGTAGGCGTGGAGAGGTACATACTGCAAAAAAAATTCTTAGATTGTGGGGTAAGAACCCTTGGTGTGCAGACATGGTGATAAGCGAGTCGGAAAAGTTGTGGGTACAGAAGATGGAGGCAAGTCATTGCCTTACGAGGTGTACTGCTAAGGATCAGAGGCAAATCATGCATATGTCTGGACGTTTGATCTTCTGGCCGGAGAGTCCTCACCCGTGGAAGTTCTCTGAGTACTTGTTGGACTATATGTGTATGTGTCTGCAAGCCCGCAACCCGTTCCACCTATAGAAAAAAGGTAACTGAATCAAGTGTGCTTCATCTGCTATATCTGCAAGACAAGGGAATTTGTTGCCTCAATTAATTTCTCCATTAAGCATGCATGGCAGTTCAAATTGGGTCTGGAAGCATAGCACATAATTGCATACCGATGGCAATTGTCAATCAAACATACACAGATGAGTTCAACCCACTTCATAGTGCCCTAACACAGACCGTTGTGACTTAGATGAATGCCTATGTAAGTGCGGATGTTGACACTATATTTGCTATGTTGCTGCATGGCAGAATAAGACCATGAGAGAATCTCTGTCATTGTTGGGAAGCAAAGCATGTTATGGTGTTCAATTTTCAGGTTAGCAGACCAACATGCATGCTTTGGTTCTACGTTCTGCTCATAAGAAACCGACAATATCAGCCTATGATGAAGTCCGAGGAAAAATACAAAAAAAAACAACTTCACGTGCAGCCTTTGCTACTGTCTCATTTGAGGAGAAAACTGCTTTGAAAACTGAGACTGCTCAAGATGGTACGAGATGTTTCGCTTCTTAGGTTTGTTATTCTGTTTTTCGTGAGCTCTAATTAATGTGTTTCTGTTTATTCCCTTTTTTACAGAATAGTATATACATCATAAAATACAATTTAATTATAGCCTGAGAACCCAATAGCATCGGATGCCTAGCGGTCTCGACACCAGGGGCATGGAGACAAACTGGGATTGTTCAAGGGAGTGCTGCCGGACGTGTTGTTTCGCAAGACATGCATGCGTCCGTAATGTTTGGACCCGTCAAGTTCAGTAGACCAGTAAATTCAGGAGCTTCATACATGCATGTTCAGGTATGCAATCATTTGTTATACACAAATCATATTCATAATGTGCATAGCAATTTCGACTGCACAATATAAGCACAACTACATGCATGCATATATATGCATGAACCGAAGTATGTCTCAGTTAACCTATGGAGGGTACACTAATATTTGAAAAATACAATACAATTTACAGGTTACATTATCACAGTCTTTCCTCTAAATTAAAAAGCTTTGTTCTCTGTAGTAGTAATGAATCCCCTATCTATTGTCTCATCTCAAGCCTTAAGGCATTATGTGGGTGAGTTACCGGACCTATTTATGTTGTGTTGTGGCGGTTGCTATGTGCTCGGGCAGGAGTCATTCCATCGCTTGCAGGACATGATGTGTGGCAGCCAAAAAGCAGCTTCAATCACAGACAATGGGATGCATGCATGTGTACAATTGTGAAACGCAATCAGAAAGCTAGGACGTCCCACACCCACAGGTTCATATTAAATGGTGCAATCATATATTTTTACTGATTTATATATTTCCATTGTGACATTTATCTATTCCACCACAACTGCAATCCATGTAAAATTCGTGCTGCGATGGTGATACTGAATAAGGTCATGCTGGAGATAGGTTTCTGACAGCGTATATGCATGATATAAAATAAAAATAGATGAAAAATCCAAATATGAAAAGTAGTATTTGCATATGATATGTTCTCCATCAAAACGCCCGATTATCTGGTGTTTGATCTATCTCAAGTTATATTCTTCTTCTCATGTCGAAAGTTTAAACCTACCAAAATTCTTATGAAGTATATATATGAATGAACCGAAGTATGTGTTGATCTATGGAGGGGTCCATTATACTTTAGCTATAATTGAAAAAAATATAGTACAATTTACATCTTACATTATCACAATATTTCCATTAAATTAAAGAGCTTTCTTCTATGTAGTAATAATGAATCCCCCATCTATTGTCTCATCTCAATATCTCATGCCTTCAAAATTTATCAGGGTGACTCTCCGGATCTCCGCTTCTCTTGCGTTGTGGCGGTTGCTACGTGTTTGGGCAGGAGTGGTTTCAGGTAAGCATCATGGTTCTCCAACTACTACAATTATGGTCAAATGTGGAAGCATACCAAATCGTTTCGTCGGACCAAAGTTTTAGGTGACCATCATTGTTCTTCAACTGGTGAAAATCTGGACAAACTTTGGCAAGTTATTAACAAAGCTTCAATTATAAGACAACGTCTTATGAGCTACTTATGTGTGATACGTCAACAGAACACATTCAAGTCATGGAATAAATAAGATTCTAGACATTAAGTTCTGAACCAGGTGTCCGGAGAAGATTAGACAAAAAAATTGGTGAAGTTTTTATCACATGGTTTGGTATATTAATTGCAAATGATAGAAAAATCTACTACGTAGATTTATCTACTAATATGTCATTTTAATTTTTATGTTAATGAGCGATATCGATATCCCTGGAATAGTGGTAATTGAAAATAGATGTTATGACTTCCTTAAAATTATAGTCACGTTTCTTATTCTTTTGCATATATAAATATTTGTGTACATACAAACCAGAGAGAAGTGATGTGAACAACAACGTGCATAGTGCTAGAGAAGAAAAACAGTTTTCTGTAATTGAAAAAATTCAAGAAAGCTAAATTGCATACTGTATAATATTTAACAAGTATGTCAATATTCAATTTTTGAATTCCCATTTATTTGCATAATTTTTAATATTATCGGCAAATTATCTTTGTGTGCCATTGTTAGCATAGTTTATAAAAAACATGTAAAATAATGATTATTATAAAGCATTTCTTTGAAATAACAAGCTATTACATGAAGATCTTAAGATGAAACATTACTTAACAAATTGTTAAGCGTGTCAGCTATTATACTATACAGATCCTAATTCATTTCTTTCAAATTTCTAAAAATTAATCACTCATTTGAGTTTATTTTGCATGTTAATATTGTCTTCACTTGAACTTTCTAATCTTTGACTGTGTTCATCCAAATAACTTATTAACATCTACAATACCACATCAATATGTTGATTCCTCACATAATATATTTTCACATCATCTATACATACATATTTTTAGACGGAGGAAAATATAACATGCAAAGTATAGTGAAAAAGAGCAACTATAAGAACTAACAGTCCAAGCAGGCCACATGATGAACTTAAATTGATAAGGACATAAAATTCAAATTAGCACTCACTTTTGTAGGCTAGCCCGTGCGAATGCACGGGTTGACGACTAGTATGAATAATTGTTGAACTAATAAAGAGCCCATTTTACCTTGTCTTCTCTTGTTGAATAAAATGTTTTGCAGATTCCAGCTTAGTCCATGGCATTCTTGCACTATTATTATTTTCATATCATTCGGTCGTGCAAGTGAAAGGCAATAATGACGACATTCGATGAACTGGTCGTGCCAAAGACAAACTGGTATGAACTCGACTTGTTCTGTCTGTGTAAATATGTTTAATCTAGCATCCAGGCTTCAGCCCATTATGATTAAACATGTTTGCAATGACAATTAGAGATTATAGTTTCTCATGCCATGCATAAGTAGCTGGGAGTTAATAATGATTTATCTTGGATATCAACATAGCGTTAAAATGATTGTGATGTAGTATGATGATATGGTATCCTCCTCTGAATGTTCAAGTGGCTTGACTTGGTACATGTTCATGCATGTAGTTGAATCAAAACCAACATAGCCTATATAATGTTTATGTTCATGGTATTCATATCCTACTCATGCTAGTGTCCAATGTTACTTACGCATAATGCATGGTTATGATCGTTGTTTCTCTCTAGCTGGCTACTTCTCAATCTAAATTGCTAGCCTTCGCCTGTACTAAGTGGGGATTCTGCTTGTACATCAAAAACCTTGAACCCTAAGTTATTCCAGATGAGTCCACCATACCTACCTATATGCGGTATTACCCTGCCGTCCTAAGTAAATTTGCATGTGCCACCTCTAAAAACTTCTAAAATTTATCCGTTTTGTGTGCCTGGATCGTTCATGGAATGACAGGAGGTGGTCGGTATCTTCCATGCTAAGCGGGTTATTTTCAGGTCGAGTGTTTATTCATTCGCCATCGCACGAGAAAATGGGCGGTGATAGGGATTCCCAATCCCGAACTCAAAAATGCAAATAATTAAACAAAACTCCCCCGAGACTGATGTTGGTATGGACGACACCCGTTGTTTCGGACAAGCCGTGGAGTGTGATTGTTGGTGGAGGGGGAGTAAACCTTTACTTTTATCGCTTAGGAACCGCCACTAGCATGCTTAGCATGGAAGATGTTGATAACTGATGGTCATGAAGTAAATGAGAAGGGTGCATGTCTCAAAATATTATTTATCTCTGTTTTAAAAATTGAGCTCCGGCACCTCTGCAAATCAGTGCTTCCCTCTGCGAAGGGACTACCTATTTACTTTTATGTTGTGTCATCACCCTCTAAAACAAGCACCAGAAACTGAGTAGAGCACAACATTCATGATTTATGCATTATGTGTAGCTAATGTTGGATGCATCATGACTGGATCTTTTCTACCATGAATTACAATGTTTAGTCGCTGCTTGAACTTTGGAGGTGCTCTGCATTTATGTTTTGCGGTCTCAGAAAGGGCTAGCGAGATACTGAAAGTGCAACTATCCCTAGGTGGTTTTGGTAATTCCTAACAACATATAGCTCACTGAGCTAATGCTATTTCAAGATTAATATCTTAGGAAAGCTCAATGATTGGAATGGCATGGATGAGAAAAGTGGACCCCTCAAAATGCTAAGGACAAAAGGATTGGCTCAAGCTCAAAGCACAAGACTCTACATTTTATATTTTAGTGATCCAAGATCACATTGAGTCTATAGGAAAAGCCAATACTATCAAGGAGGGAGGAGGTGTTGCTTAATGAGGCTCTTGCTCAAAATGCTTAGTGATATGATCCAAAGCCCTCAACTACCTTCTCACATCCACATATGACCTAAACCAAAAATCAAACTCGGCCCCACCGATTCTTTCTATCCGGCGCCACTGAGTTCAAATGCCATAGCCACTGCCACAAACCCTAGGCAAATCGGTCTCACTGATAGGGATCTCGGTCTCACCGAGATGGGATTGTAATCTCTCTGTTTCCCTTCGTAACATTTCGGTCTTACCGAGATGAGCGATCGGTCCCACCAAGATTGCAATGTAAACTCTCTGTTTCCCCTTTGTAACGTTTCGGTCTCACCGGAATGAGCGATCGGTCCCACCGAGTTTACCCGACCAACTCTCTGGTTAGCTTATTACCAAAATCGGTCTCACCGAGTTTGTGTAATCGGTCTCACTGAGATTACGTTATGTCCTAACCCTAACCATATCGGTCCTACCGAGTTACATGTCGGTCCCACCGAAACTCCTAACGGACACTAGCTTTGCTGAATCGGTCCGACCGAGTTTATCAATTCGGTCCCACCGAGATTGGCAAGTTGTGTGTAACGGCTAGATTTTGTGTCGAGGCTATATATACCCCTTGACCACCTCTTCATTCATGGAGAGAGCCATCAGAACAAACCTACACTTCCAACTTACTTTTTCTGAGAGAGAACCACCTACACTTGTGTTGAGACCAAGATATTCCATTCTTACCATATGAATCTTGATCTCTAGCCTTCCCCAAGTTGCTTTCCACTCAAATCTTCTTTCCACCAAATCCATATCCTGTGAGAGAGAGTTGAGTGTTGGGGAGACTATCATTTGAAGCACAAGAGCAAGGAGTTCATCATCAACACACCATTTGTTACTTCTTGGAGAGTGGTGTCTCCTAGATTGGCTAGGTTTCACTTGGGAGCCTCCGACAAGATTGTGGAGTTGAACCAAGGAGTTTGTAAGGGCAAGGAGATCGCCTACTTCATGAAGATCTACCGCTAGTGAGGCAAGTCCTTCATGGGCAACGACCATGGTGGGATAGACAAGGTTGCTTCTTCGTGGACACTTCGTGGGTGGAGCCCTCCATGGACTCGTGCAGCCGTTACCCTTCGTGGGTTGAAGTCTCCATCAACGTGGATGTACGATAGCACCACCTATCGGAACCACGACAAAAACATATGTGTCTCCTATTGCATTTGAATCCTCCAAACCCTTCCCTTTACATTCTTGCAAGTTGCATGCTTTACTTTCCACTGCTCATATACTCTTTGCATGCTTGCTTGAATTGTGTTAAGATTGCTTGACTTGTCCAAAGTTGCTAAAATCTGCCAAGAACTAAAATTGGGAAAATGATAGTTTTTATTTGGACAAGTAGTCTAATCACCCCCCTCTAGACATACTTTCGATCCTACAAGTGGCATCAGAGCTTTGGTCTCCATTTGCCTTGATTTTCATAGCTTTTGGAAGTCATAGCCTTGGTTTCACAACCTAGGAGAGTATGGCGTCTAGCGAGGGAAACTACCACCGTAGAGGTCCTTACATTGATGGTACTAATTTTGCTAGTTGGAAGCATAAGATAAAAATGCATATTCTTGGACATAACCCCGCCGTATGGGCTATTGTGTGTATTGGCTTGCAAGGTGAATTCTTTGATGGGAGAGAACCGAACTGTGAAGCTACCGTGGAAGAGTTGAAGATGCTACAATACACTGCTCAAGCTTGTGATATCCTCTTCAACGGATTGTGCCCCAAAGAATTCAACAAAACCAGCTGTCTTGAGAATGCAAAGGAAATTTGGGATACTTTGATTGATATGCACGACGGTACCAACTCCGTCAAGGAATCCAAGTTGGATGTGCTTCCAAGTCAGCTTGACAAGTTCAAAATGAAGGATGGTGAAGGTGTCACTGAAATGTACTCTAGGCTTGCTCTTATCACAAATGAGATCGCCGGCTTAGGAAGTGAAGAGATGACCGACAAATTCATCATCAAGAAGATTCTAAGAGCTTTGGACGGAAAATATGATACCGTATGCACATTGATCCAAATGATGCCCAATTACAAAGATCTCAAGCCAACGGAAGTCATTGGAAGAATTGTTGCTCATGAGATGTCACTCAAGGATAAGGAGGAGCTCCATAACAAGTCAAGTGGTGCTTACAAAGCCTCATGTGAAGCTCCCACATCATCAAGTGAGAAACAAACCTTCAATGAAGAATTGAGACTAATGGTGAAGAACTTCAACAAGTTCTACAAGAGTTGAAGCAAAGAGAGAAGTTCCAAGTCAAGGTCCTACAATGACAAAAGATCTTCTAGTCGAGAGCGAAATTGCTACAATTGTGGAAAACCCGGACACTATTCCAATGAGTGTACGGCACCCTACAAAAGAAGAGAAGATTCTCCAAAAAGAAGAAGTAGAAGAGAAGAATCACCATCAAGAGAGAGAAGGAGTAGAGATGATCGTTATGAACGAAGAACATCCCGGAGAAGCAAAGATTCAGAAAGGAAGGAGAAGTCATCAAGGAGCTACACAAAACGAAGACATCAAGCTCATGTTGGTGAATGGGTATCCGGCTCCGACTCCGAGAGAAGCTATCACTCCGACTCTGAATATACTCAAGATGAAGGTGTTGCCGGTCTAGCACTTGTGTCAACCAACTCCTACGACATATTTGATTCACCAAATGAAGGACTTGGAAGATGATTCATGGCTAAAGGCCCAAAGGTATCACACCCCGAGTATGTTGATTTCAATAGTGATGAAGATGACTTGTTAGGTGATGATTATTTACTTGTTGACAACTCTAGTGATGAATACTATGATGAAACGTCAATTAATCATGCTAATCAAGATAAAACGAATGACAATGATAAGGAGAAGATTGAGTTTCTAACTAAATAACTAAACACTCTTAAGTTAGCTCATGAAACTATCTTAGGAGATCATCGAGAACTTTTAAGGACTCGTGAGAAATTACGTTTTGAAAAGCTCAGAGCAAGAGCATGAGTTCTTAAAGGCAATCAATGATGATCTTCGCAAGAAAAGTTCTTCTTAAATTGCCAAGTGTTTACTCTTATCCACTTACATGCCTCAAGTCAAGTCTAGTAACAAGAACAAGAAAGATTCTTCCTCTAGTAGTAACAATAATCATGCTAAATCTAATGTTGTTGCTTCTAGTAGTTCTCTTGATTCTACTAATGATTGTCTTAGCCAAGTTACACTTGAGCAAGAAAATAGCTTATTGAAGGGAATTATAGATAAAGGTGTTTACAAGAGTCTTGCCGGGAGTAAACAATTCGAGGAAATTGTACGCAAGCAAGGAAGACACCGGAAGAACCAAGGTGTTGGTTTTGAACGAAAGTTTAATGCCAATGGAGTTGAGTGGGAAGAAGATCAATACCCCAAGACGAAGTTTGTTCCTCGATAAGAGAAGTATGATCCTACTTCCTTCAAAGGGACACAAGCTCACGATGATCTTCCACCACAAGACCACAAGCAAAAAGGCAAGGATAAGCTTCAAGAGGAAATTGATGCATTTGAAGAAGCACCCAAGGCCTTGGTCAAGTGGGTTCCCAAGACTACATCAAGTTCTACTTCATCAAGTACGACTACAACTCCAAGGATTCCCATCAAGATGATGTGGATCCCGAAGAAGAAGAACTAGAGAGATCTTGAGGGTGACTCTGCCAACATACTTCACTCTAATCATTTTGGCAAAAACAAGTGCAATCAACTTCCACATCTTGCACTAGTTCAAGGAGTCACAAACCCTCTTGTTGGTAAGACAAGGGACAAGGTAACCTCATGCCTTCATAGACATCATCTTGTGTGTTCATCACTCTATGTCTTTAGATATCCTTGTTTGTTCCTTGTGGGACTAACCCGTGTAGGTATTGAAAGTGCAACTCACTCCAAAGGATTGCTCAAAATGATCTACATCAACATTGAGCATCCACATCTTCAACACCTACATGAAGTCATCATCGACAAAACCCAAGGTTAGTTCATCCCTTTTAGGGGGGATCTCACATCTAGGGGGAGCTTTACTCTAAGAATTGAGCTAAAGCAACTCTAATGGTGTGAACACAACAACGCTTTATGTAAAAATGGTAACCCCATTTGTACTTAAACGATGAGTATGACCTATGATCAAATGTTCTCATTTGACTCCTAAGTCAATATACTCATATATAGATGACCTAGTCATCGCCAATTGCTTGATAGATGCTAGAATTGGTTGTGCATGCTTTGCCACATATTTCATTTGCCATTTTATTGCGTGAGCATGTTGGTTGCATAATTTACTCATTCGAGGACATCCACTTGTTGTTTTGATTGCTTGGTTCCTTTTTCTTTTGCCAAGTGGATGGACAAGAATGCCTAAGAACCTTCTCTAGCTATCTATGCTTTTCTTGTCTCAAACTCTATTCATGCTACATCACAAAGTTTGATCAAGTCAGATTCGAACCACTCTGTGTGAGGAGCACTCGGAGTTCCCGATTCGTCATAGACTTAAACTTCCAAAACTTCTTTGTGCGTTTCGGTCTGACCGATTCATCCATTTCGGTCATACCGAGATTACTAAGTCGATCTAGGTTTTCAATCTCGGTGCAACCGATTTGAACTTTTCGGTCACACCGAGTTTCAGTAACTGCTTGCAGTTATGAATCTCGGTGCCACCGAGTTGTTCCACTCGGTCACACCGACAGGGTCAGGCTATATATATCCCCGGGCCAAAATTTGGAAAAATTTCCGAACCCCTTCGCCCGTGCTCAGCCTGCCCTGCCTCCCTGGATCTCCAGATCGTCCTCCTCATCGCCAGCTACCTCCCGCCACTGGTCTCCGCCGCCGTCAACGGGAATCGTCTCCGCCGTTGCCGCCGTAGCAAGTCCATCGCCACACTAGGGTATGGACTTGATCCTTGTGCTAATCCCCCTCCGATTCTTAGCACATTGTTTTGCCATGTATCTTGCCACGATTGAGATCACTATATCCAGCGAAATCACTCTGTAGTTTAGTCATGGATTGAAAATTTAGGGTTAGGTTTCCGCTGAAATCATCTCGGACCAACCGAATTGTTGAAATCGGTTCCACTGATTTGGCTAAGGCCATTGCAGATGTGATTCTCAGTCTGACCGAGAATTGCAAATCGGTGTGACCGAGTTCAATACTTTGTGAAACCCTAGCAATCTCGGTGCCACCAAACTATGACTCGGTCTGACCGAGTTCACTAGTTTAGGTTCCAAAAGCTGCTTCGGTATCACCGAGTTTTCAAATCGGTAGATCCGAAATGCTTTCTGTGGAAAACTAAAACTAAGTTTTTGACTCATTATTTTGCAAAAACCTCTGTACTTTGTGATGCTCATCCAATCTATCTCATCTATATCTATTCACAGGGTCTGCTGTCAGTGTTTGCATCATGTCAGATCAGAGTGACAGTCAGAACAAGTCTGAGGAGCAAGTGAACATGAGTGAGAGCACTAGTCCCTCTAGCAGCTTTGATGAAGGAAGCAGGAGTACACCCAGCAACTTGCCTAAGGCAGCCACCAGGACCAGAAAGAAGAAAACCTCAGATTCTGAGGATGAGGACTATGTGGCTGTTGAGGAAGAGGCCACCTCAAAGAGGAAAGTTCTGAAAAAGGAATATGGCACAACTGCTGCCACTAAGCCAGGAATGAATCAAAAGGTTCCTACCAAGAGAGTTCCCATGTCAAAAGCCAGAACATCCACTCAAGAGACTTTGGGATCTACACCCAAAGAACAGGTTGTGGCAGAAAAGAAAAGGAAGGAAAGGGTCAAGAAGACCACTGCCAGAGTGCTTGGCAGATCTTCAATAATGAAAGATTCTGAAGAAGAGGAAGAGGATGCAGCACTAGTACCCAAAGCTCAAAAGCTTATGGGAGATGCTATAAGGGCATGGGTTGCTCCATCTAAGCCTAAGACTGCTCCTAAGACTGCTGCTCCAGCTCCAAAGCCAAAACCCAAGAGGAGCACCAAGAACATCCCTGCTGAGGAGAAGAACAAGGCCCCAGTGCCTCAAGCTGCTGAAGAAGATGATGATTCTATCGTTTTGAGGAAGTTGAAGCCCAAAATTCCAGATCACAATGATGCTCACCCAGTTGCAGAGAACATGAAAATCGGGAAGGATTCAGGATTAAGGCTATGGAGAGAGTCTGATCCATATGCCACCAGGAGAAGGACTGTTGTGGACTACAGGTTCCATACAAAGGAACAGCAGGACTTCTATGAGACTATCTTACTTGACAAGAAGCCCATAGTGTGTGACATGAGATGGGTTGATTGGAAATTCATTGAGGAAAATGAGGATCACTTCCCTGGTGCATATGACAGCTTCAAGGCATGTGGAGTCGATGAGTTTGTGGCTCAGAAGCTCGCAAAGTGGAATGATGAGCTTATTATGTAGTTCTACTCCAGAACTCATTTCTACCCAGATGGAAGGATTATCTGGATGTCTGAAGGTACTAGGTACCAGTCAACGGTTGAAGAATGGGAAAAATAGATCAATGCTCCCGAGGAGAGTGAAGATGACTTGGATGTCTATGCCAAGAAGAAGAAAGATCACAACACCATGGCACATATGTACAAAGAGATCCCAGATGCTGCTCTTGAGACACACAAGTTTGGATCAGTACATTACCTTCTGTCAGGCTTGCTAACAATCAACTGGATCCTCAGGCACACACTCTTGCCAAAGTCAGGTGATCACAAGATGATTAGAGGCCATACAATTAACTTGCTTCACATATTTGATGTGCCTCAAAAGTTTAAAGTCATGAGCCTAATTGTGGAAACCATAAAGAGAACAGTTGTAGATCAGAAGAGAAGTTGTGGGCATGCCCCACAGATCCAGGAGCTAATCAACTCCAAGATGGGCACTGGCACATATCTCTTGGACAAGGAACACATGCCCATCTACCCAGACTTTGAGGACAACACTATGGTGATGGATGAAAATGAACCATCTTCTGTGCAAGCACAAGCAAAGAGGGAGAAGGAAATGGCTGAAAAGGCTGCAAAGATGCCAACCACTGATGAGGCATCTCAGTATCTTCTGAAGAGCAAGCAAGATCATCTTGGCTACTTGATTGCCTCCACTCTGAGGATTGAGAAGGGATTGGCTACCCTGACTCAAAACCAGGAGAGCTTGGAGAGGATCATGGAGCAGAAGTTCTATGACTTAGATGTGAAGGTCACTGAGATCCAGTCAGTTGTTGAGCAACTTCAGGATGAAGTGCGGGAGAAGAAGGGCAAGTCTATGATGACCCACAAGTATAGGGGATCTATCTAGTCCTTTCGATAAGTAAGAGTGTCGAACCCAACGAGGAGCAGAAGGAAATGATAAGCGGTTTCCAGCAAGGTATTCTCTGCAAGTACTGAAATAAGTGGTAACAGATAGTTTTGTGATAAGATAATTTGTAACGAGCAACAAGTAACAAAAGTAAATAAGGTGCATCAAGATGACCCAATCCTTTTTGTAGCAAAGGACAAGCCTGGACAAACTCTTATAAGAAGTAAAACGCTCCCGAGGACACATGGGAATATCGTCAAGCTAGTTTTCATCACATTCATATGATTCGCGTTCGGTACTTTGATAATTTGGTATGTGGGTGGACCGGTGCTTGGGTACTGCCCTTACTTGGACAAGCATCCCACTTATGATTAACCTCTATTGCAAGCATCCGCAACTACAACAAAAGTATTAAGGTAAATCTAACCGTAGCATGAAACATATGGATCCAAATCAGCCCCTTACGAAGCAACGCGTAAACTAGGGTTTAAGCTTCTGCCACTCTAGCAACCCATCATCTACTTATTACTTCCCAATGCCTTCCTCTAGGCCCAAATAATGGTGAAGTGTCATGTAGTCGACATTCACATAACACCACTAGAGGAGAGACAACATACATCTCATCAAAATATCGAACGAATACCAAATTCACATGACTACTAATAGCAAGACTTCTCCCATGTCCTCAGGAACAAAAGTAACTACTCACAAAGCATAAACATGTTCATAATCAGAGGGGTATTAATATGCATATAGGATCTGAACATATGATCTTCCACCAATTAAACCAACTAGCATCAACTACAAGGAGTAATTAACACTACTAGCAACCTACTAGCACCAATCCCGGACTTGGAGACAAGAATTGGATACAAGAGATGAACTAGGGTTTTGAGATGACATGGTGCTGATGAAGATGTCAATGGAGATTGCCCTCTCCTGATGAGAGGAGCGTTGGTGATGACGATGGCGATGATTTCCCCCCTCCGGGAGGGAAGTTCCCCCGGCAGAACAGCTCCGCCAGAGCCCTAGATTGGTTCCGCCAAGGTTCTGTGTAACGCCCTCGATGCGGCTATAGCTCCCACGTGTCGAGGCACGACTTAGAGACATAACCGCATTGAAAGCAATGTCGCAAGTTAGGCAATCTTCACAACATCCCATGTAATACAAATAATAAAGGGGAGTTACATAGTTGGCTTACACTCGCCACATCAATCAAGTACATAAATAGCATTACAACATTCAGACACTTATGGCCCGACTACGGCGCCAAATAAAAGATAACCCAACATGGGACACGATCCCGATCACCCCAACTGGGCACCACTATTGATCATCAGGGAAAGACATGTAGTAACATTGAGAGTCCTCGTCGAACTCCCACTTGAGCTCAAGCGCGTCACCTGGAGCGGAATCATCAGGCCCTGCATCTGGTTTGGAAGTAATCTGTGAGCCACAGGGACTCAGCAATCTCGCACCCTCGCGATCAAGACTATTTAAGCTTATAGGTAAGGCAAGGTAAAATATGTGGAGCTGCAGCAAGCGACTAGCATATATAGTGGCTATCCTGTTCGCAAAAGAGAGCGGGAAGAGGAGGCAAAGCGCGAACGAATAACTAGAGGGAAACCTACGGCAAGCATTACTCCAACATCGTGTTCACTTCCCGGACTCCGCCGAGAAGAGACCATCACGGTAACTCACACTGTTGATTCATTTTAAATTAAGTTAAGGTTCAAGTTATCTACAACCGGACATTAACAAATTCCCATCTGCCCATAACCGCGGGCACGGCTTTCAAAAGTTCAAATCCCTGTAGGGGAGTCCCAACTTAGCCCATGACAAGCTCTCACGGTCAACGAAGGAATAGACCTCCTCCCGAGACATTCCGATCAGACTCGGTATCTCGGTTCTACAAGACACTTCGACAGGTTAAAACAAATCCAGCAACACCGCCCGAATGTGCCGACAAATCCCGATAGGAGCTGCACATATCTCGTTCTCAGGGCACAAACGGATAAGCAATCCGTAAAACTAAAACCATCCCTCGAGTTTCCCCGAGGTGGCGCTGCAAGGGGCTCTAGGTTGGACCAACACTCAGAGGAGCACTGGCCCGGGGGGGGTTAAATAAGATGACCCTCGGGCTCCGGAAACCCAAGGGAAAAAGAGGCTAGGTGGCAAATGGTAAAACCAAGGTTGGGCATTGCTGGAAAAGCTTTAATCAAGGCGAACTATCAAGGGGTTCTGTCACATCCCTAGCTTCTGGTGCTGCCTAGTGTGTGCATCATGTTTAAATTCCATTTAAATTTGAAATGGGGATTTGTGAAACCCTTAGAATCATTTTTTTGGAAATGACCCAAATAAAAATTGCTCCAAAAAGGTCCAAGAAAATGCTCATGTTGCTCTCTGAAAATATTGGACAGAGATAAAAATCAAACCAATATTTTTAGGAGCCCATAAGTATTTATTCTGGGCATTTGGAATTAATGCATAAATATTTGCATTGGATATATATATATTATATATAAATAATATATGTCCAATAATTGCTGGAACATTTTATGTGGTTGGGTATATTTTAACTCTAGCCACATAACTATTTTCAGGATTTTATAAAATGGTTTAGTATTTTACTAAACCAAAACAAAACAGAACAAAATAGAAAAACAATAAATAAAAGCAGAGAGAGAACTTACCTCAGCTTACCTGGCAGCCACCCACAGCCCAACACTGTGCAGCCCACCTGCGCGGCCCAGCCCACCTGGCCCCCCTTCTCCTGTCTTCTTCCCGTGCCAGCGCACGAAGCAGCTCGGTGGCGAGCACCGCCGTCACGCTTGGCCACCTCCTGCCTGGTTGCCTCCCTCCTCGATGCGCCTGGAGACGCCACGACACCCCTGGCCTCTCCCTCACTCTCCCTGGAACCCCTCTCGCTCTCCCTCCGTCCCTATTCCCCCTCTGCTCTCTCTCCCTCCCGCGACCGAACGGAGCCGCCGCCACCGACGAGCTCCCTCGCGGACACCGGCCACCCCACACAAACCCGACGCGCCCAGAAGCTCCGCCACGTTGTCTTCTTCATCTTCGATGAGCCACGCAAGCCGGGAGGGCCCGGAACATCGCCATCGCCGTCGTCTTCCGCCTCGGGCTCCGACCACCGCCGCCGTTGATTCGCCGTCTCCACCGCCTCCCCGAGCACGCCGACCTTCTCTTCGAACTCACCGTGAGCCCCTGTCCATTTCCCCTCTCTCTCCGTGCCGTCCGCGCCCTCTAACCACCCTGGCTGTCGGAGCCGACCGTTCCTCGCCGCCGGCGATGACGCAGATGGTGCTAGAGCCACCGTAGCTAACTCCCGAGCACGGCAACGTGCTCAGCACCCTTCCAGGAGCCGAGCGCGCCCACCCGTGCAACCTGCCGTGCCCCCTAGCACCAACCCCGACCTCGCCGTGCTCCGGCCGCCGCCCCGCTCGCCGCCGTCACCAAGTCCGACCTCCCCAGCACGAACGGATGCCACGATTCGATGCGCGCACACACCAGCTACGCGTAGAGCCCCTCAGTCTCCGATTTGGTCGCCGGAGGAGGATTTCCGACCCCCTCCGCCGTCTCTGGCTCCGCCGGCGACGAGCCGCGGGTCAACTCCGGCGAGTTGACCCGGGGTTTGACCCCCCTGACGTGTGGGCCCAGGCGCCTGCTTGATTAGTGTTAGATTAGTTAGCGCTAATTAACTTAGCTAATTAGATAGGCCACTCACATGCGGGCCCCGCCCGGCTAACTAAGTTAGTTAGGGCTAACTAACTTGGTTAGTTGACTGGGTCACTGACCAGTGGACCCCACTGGTCAGGTTTGACCTGGTCGACGCCTTTGACCTGCTGACGTCACCCCGGCGTCATGCTGACGCAATATTCCTTTTCTGTAATTTAGTTTATTTTATTAATAATCAGGAAATTCCAGAAATAGCTAAACTTCAATAAATCATAGAAAATTAACCGTAACTCCAAATTAAATGTTTTATATATGAAAAATTATCAGAAAAATTCAAGGAATCCATCTGTACCATTTTCATGCGTGTTAGAACAACTTATCACTACTGTTTAGGACAAATGAAGTGAATGGCATTTAAATAATCACATATGGATTTTGAATTTGAACCTAGGATTCAAACCAACTCCATTTAACTTGTTGCTAGATGCATTAGCTCAAAACACCAGCATGTTGCCATGTCATAGCATGCATCATATTGTGCATTGCATTGATTGTGTTTCCTTCTGTTTGCCGGTGTTGTTCCCCCTCGATAGACGTTGTATCGATGATGTGATCGTTGACACTGATGGAGACTCAATGTTATCTTCAGAAGTGCCAGGCAAGCAAAACCCCCTTGTTCATTCCGATAAAATCCCACTCTCTCGCTCCTGCTCTCTTTTACTGCATTAGGACAACAGCGACATATTTGATACTTGCTGCGGTAGCTGAACCCTTTATCCTTTGCATGACCTGTCATTGCCACAGTAAATAGATGAAACCCACTAGCATGAGTAGGAGTTATTTGAGCCCTGATGTGCCTACTCATTCATGCTTGTTTGTCATGCCTGCTACTGCTTAGAGTTGAGTCAGGTCTGATTCATCGGGGATGAATCAGAGGCGTGTGAACATGTCCTACTATGGGTGAACTAAGTGTGTGAACACGATTTGGTAAAGGTAGCAGTGAGAGGCCATGTAGGAGTACATGGTGGGTTGTCTCATTGCGGCCGTCCTCAGGAACTGAGTTCTGTGTTTGTGATCCATGACCAGTTACTACCACACATTGGGTTCCGGTAACTCGACCCCTCTCGGCTTATTAATCAACATGATCTCTGTCCAGGAGTTGCAACTAGTTTCTGGTGTTTGTAGGTAGTGTTAGTAGTCTACCAAGTGGCACCCGGTACAGGTGGGCTTGGGACAGACTAGGCACAGTGGCACGGTGTACCAAGTGGCACCCGGATGGTGGGCTTGGGAACCCTGCTCACATCGTTTGGGGCCGTGAGCGACACCCCGGCCGGATCTCCTTGCGGATGGAACCCGAATAGGCGATAAACCTGGACTAGAGACTTGTTCGGTTAGTCAGGTCGTGGCCGATTCCCTCGCCCGGCTTCCGCTTGAAGGTTGCCGAGGTACATGACGTGTACAGGGCGGTAAGTGGCGAGAGCGTGTGTGAAGAAGTACACCCCTGCAGGGTTAACATCATCTATTCGAATAGCCGGATTCCTCGGATATGGAAACTTGGACCCCTTGTACAGTTCATAGACAAGTGAAAGTGGATACTCTAAAACACGCAAGATAAGCGTGAGTGCTATGGATGGCATTCTCGTAGGGAGACGGGAGCGGATCCATAGTGGTGTATTGATATGGTGAATATGTGGACTCGTGTGCGCCACCTCAAAAGAGTTAATTGAAGTCGTAGTTCAGGTTAGCCACCGAGTCAAAGCTGGCTTGCTGCAGTTAAACTCCACCACCCCTTTGTTGATAATGATGCATATGTAGATAGTTCTGATGTAAGTCTTGCTGGGTACATTTGTACTCACGTTTGCCTATTTTATGTTTTTGCAGAGAGACTTCAGTCTCACTAGTAGTTCCACGTGGACTTCAACGTTTAGCTTGTTACCTCAGCTACGATCTTGTGCCCCGGCAGGATCTGGTAGATAGTCAGGCTTCTCAGCCTTTTTCAGTTATAGATGTCTGTACCCAGACATGATAGCTTCCGCTTGTGCTTTGATTTGTATGCTCTGATTGTTGGGTCATGAGACCCCTGTTTGTAATATCTCGCTCCTCGGAGCCTATTGAATAAATTACTTGAGTCGTAGAGTCATGTTGTGATGCCATGTTGTGCTTGCACATATCGAGCATATTGTGTGTATGTTATTGAAATGCTTGGTATGTGTGGGATCTGACCATCTAGTTGTTTATCTTTAGTAGCCTCTCTTACCGGGAAATGTCTCCTAGTGTTTCCACCGAGCCATGGTAGCTTGCTACTGCTCCGGAACACTTAGGCTGGCCGGCATGTGTCCTTCTTCGTTCCCGTGTCTGTCCCTTCGGGGAAATGTCACGCGATGAATACCGGAGTCCTGTTTGCCTGCTACAGTCCGGTTCACCGGAGTCCTGCTAGCCCAGTGCTACAGCCTGGATTCACTCGCTGATGACCGACACGTTCGATGCTGGGTCATGGATGCCTGTCCCTGTAAGTTTGTGCCACTTTGGGTTTACGACTAGCCATGTCAGCCCGGGCTCCTTATCATATGGATGCTAGCGACACTGTCATATACGTGTGCCAAAAGGCGCAAACGGTCCCGGGCAAAGGTAAGGCGACACCCGTGGGAATACCGTGCGTGAGGCCGCAAAGTGATATGAGGTGTTACATGCTAGATCGATGTGGCATTGAGTCGGGGTCTCTGACAGCGTTGGTATCAGAGCTTGACTGCCTGTAGGATTACCAAGCCAAACTGGTCGAAGTTGAGTCTAGAAATGCTTTAGTTATATAAGGGAATTGATTGTGGGATGGAACGTAAGGCTCTTTTTACCCCTTATACCTCATGGCCTTCTGATCTGAGTCATCTTATCTTTCCTGCGGGGTTAAGGAGTTAGGCTATCTCTTCTTTCTATCAGGATCACGTGTTACTAATCCGTAGACTTATAGATTGTTGGACTTAAGCCTCGTTTCAGTTCCTACTACTTCTGTATGTTAATTATTGATCTCGAAACCTTGATATTGTGCTTCTGAGTGGTTATGCCACCATTTTGTGAATGTCTCAAATCTTTTCTGAGCATTTACAGCCGTTATGCTGTCCGAGTCATTCCAGGTTTCTAAATAGTCTGATGCATTTGCAAAATCCTTTCCCTCTGGTTTCGATGTTCCTTTATGCCAGCTCAATCACACTAATTGTTGAGTTGAGGTATTCTATTGCCTTGACATTATGTTGGAGTTACTATTATGGCCCTAGGTGTTTAGGGAGTCACCTAGTAATCTAGCAATGTTTTGTGTTCCCAGTGTGATGATTCTGGCCATCATTCTCGAAAGCATCCCGTGATGCTACTTAGTAATAGGTATTCTGTTCCTGGGTTCTTGAACCCGAGATTCACTCTACCTACTTCATGTTGATAGTAATTGCTAGTGCCTTTAGGATATTAGTAACTTTGCGATAGTCCTCGAGGTCCGTGGTATTTCCTTCTTCCAAATACTATGAACCGCTTATGGCAGATGTTTATTGGATCAAAAAAAATCACAATTAGAGTACTCTTGAGGAGTTCTCCATTCATAAATCGTGACTCTGCCAGTTCTACCTTTCTGCATGGGTTATCCGGAAGAAATATGTTGAACTTGGTTCGACATACTAATCTATGCATCCACAACTCAGAAAATTATATGTTCCTTTGAGTTGTTCTCTTTAGTTGCATTCCGACCCTCTTCTATCAATTGATAGTCAAGAGTATGCGTGCATTCGTTCATCGATGCCTATTACTCTTGTGGTCTGTCAAGCCATTCTATCCCGGAATGACTAGGAGAAACAAACTCCAGTACCTCATCCATATCTAGGATTGGGTCAAAGCAATTGTGCTTCACAGATCAAATTGCTAATTCAGCTTTTGTTCTGTTCTACCTTGAAGTGTTACCCTCTTTATGTCAGGATTGTCATGAGAATTGCACCACCTCTTATGAATTCTTGACACAGCAATACTTTTTGCCATCATTGTTCATTCCTCGGTTCCCGTGTCTTCGTAACCGGAATGCCGACAAGTGTACCGTGATGTGCGAAATCAATACTCCTAGCAACCTCGTTGCTTGGTAGTTAAAGGACAATAATTTCATTCTTAGCGTGTTGGTTTTTGAATCATCCTTCTAAGACTGATCGTGCTACCTAGTCCTTGTTTCGGTGCACCATTCGATTGATGAGTTAGGATCTTGTCAAGCCCCCGCTCATTTGATCATATCATCTTGCCCTGAAAAGCAAGATTGTTCTCGAGCTTAGTAACATATTGGTGGTTCGTGATTTCTGAAGATCTTCTCGGAAGTATTACCAGGTTGTCACCTGACCGCTATGTTGAGCTCGTGATCAAGTTGGGTTCTTGTGAACCCCCTTCTCTCCAAGAATCGGTGTTAGATATCCCTGAGCTAGTTGGTTAAGCTAAACGACAACTTGGAGGGTTGGAATATAAAAGCTTGCCTAACTTAGTTCGTTCCAAAGGGATATTCTATGTAGTGTGTGTTGAAGGAAGAGGATATCTTCATCGATTGGTCCCTGTGATCAGTTGCTGGACCTATTGTCTTATCAATCCTTTGATTTGAGTGTGGGCTATCGTCAATCAAATCAGTACCAACGATGCTCGTAATGTTGTATTACTCGTGGTTGATCCCTCGAGTATATACCATTACATCTTTTGGTCTGACCAATACTATCCCCGTGTTCACATGATGGTGGAAGTCCAGTGATATGGAAATTCCGATGAGTTGTTGTTGAGCCCATCAGCAGCATTTTGTCTCCCCATGATTCATGTTGAACATCAACCTAGTGTTGGAAACTTGTGTAAGCATTTTCTTCATGCCCCGTGAAGCATATGTTTGGATGAAAGAAGTGACTTCCTTTGATTCACGTGCATTTGATGTAAGTTGCCGCCGTGAATTCGAGAAAGCATGTTTTTACCTCCTCTGGAACCATCCCAAGTCAGTTATGCACGTGCGAAGTATTCTGTGGTTTGATAGACTGATCATCTTCATTCCATATGTGTATCCTAGCACACCAAGCCACTGACTGATTTGTTCAAGGAGAAGGAGTATCTTCATAAGAGCTAATCCGGACTTATGAAAGAACTTCGATATCCTCGCTGATGGTTCCCAACCAGAACTCGGTAGTGTTTTATTGTAAGACTACCATGTGATCATGTTTGTCTGAGGCAGCGCGTTCACACTTGTGTAGCAGAACCAGCTCATGCTTTGGAGCTTGCTATCGCAGTTCATTTCCCAAGAATCTCGCAACGTCATCTCATCGATTTGTGTTGCAAACTTTCATTTTTTTTCTTCCTAGACTCGATAAGTCTGGAATATCCTGACACCAACCAGATCTGAATCTCAGGCAGATATGATGGTTGGAACATTTCCCAAGAACTATAATATTGGTCCCTCGATAACCGGTAAAGTGGATGTCGTGGCCAACACACCCAGCCGGGAGACCTATTATTGTAGTATCTTGTTTGAGGAAGATGGCCACCTCCCCATAAGGATTTCGTAGGATTTACCTCCCTAACTGTTCCTTATGGATTCTATTGCTCCCGAAGTCCGACCTTTACTTGATGTTCTAGTTATCAACCCATATCTATGAATGGGTTACACTAGCACGTCAAGGAGAACATTAGAAGCGGAGTGCTAAATGTCTCTCGGTCGATCATCCAGATTTTGTTTCCTTGGCCTCGCTAGGGTGAAATCTGAGTTGATGTTATCTTCCTATGCATCTGCATCGTCCATCTTGGTCATCATGGTGGTATGTTGTGTTGCCAGGATCCTTGACACGGATGTTGGTAAAACCTTGATCAATATGGAAATGCTCAAGTTCTTGAGAGCACGCACAAGCACTAGGTGTTATCATCGGCACTAACTGGGATTCCTCTCAGTTCCCTCGGCAATGCTATGACCTTCTCAAACAGTGAATTCACTCTCTATTGTTGGGCTCTTCCCCAGTTACCAGAATCATTCCCAGCATTTGCATTTTGTTCCCAGCTTGCACCGCCCATGTGCCATTCTACTATGGGTCTCTTCCATTTCCGGTGGTAAGCAAATTCATCCATTACGTTGTCTTCAACAAGGTAATCCACATCATCCAAGTCCGGGTATGCCTTTCTACCGAACCCCTCTAAATGATCGACTATGAATTGCCTTAAGCTGGTATAAAGAGTTTCAATGATCTTTAAATCAAAGGTAATTCTTTTTGCCACTTAAGGGGATATTTCTACGAGTCACCGTCCCTAAGGTGCTTTGTTGTGGTATCATGGCAACTCAACTCCTCGCTACGTTGACAATCGTTTACCACCTTTTAAGTGTGGAATTGTTGTCCACCTAGTGAACCTTCGTCATCTGTTTCTTTCCACCCCTCTTGATGTGTATCTCGTGTCTCAACCCGAGAGATGGTTCTATGTCTCATTCCGTGAGTTGTTCGACCTTCAAGAAGTTCGATCCTTCTAGAGTTTCCCTTTCCCCTTCTTGTCATGATTAGCTGAAGTTCTCGAAGTAAGACATCAAGACAATAATGCTGAACGAATCAACGTTCATTCGAAGTGCAACCTGGATCGTGAAGATTATACTAGTTTGCGTTTCCCCTTCATCTTACTCTACGCTTGAATCTCGAGACGAGATTCTTGTTTAGTGGGGGTGAGTTGTCACATCCCTAGCTTCTGGTGCTGCCTAGTGTGTGCATCATGTTTAAATTCCATTTAAATTTGAAATGGGGATTTGTGAAACCCTTAGAATCATTTTTTTTGGAAATGACCCAAATAAAAATTGCTCCAAAAAGGTCCAAGAAAATGCTCATGTTGCTCTCTGAAAATATTGGACAGAGATAAAAATCAAACCAATATTTTTAGGAGCCCATAAGTATTTATTCTGGGCATTTGGAATTAATGCATAAATATTTGCATTGGATATATATATATTATATATAAATAATATATGTCCAATAATTGCTGGAACATTTTATGTGGTTGGGTATATTTTAACTCTAGCCACATAACTATTTTCAGGATTTTATAAAATGGTTTAGTATTTTACTAAACCAAAACAAAACAGAACAAAATAGAAAAACAATAAATAAAAGCAGAGAGAGAACTTACCTCAGCTTACCTGGCAGCCACCCACAGCCCAACACTGTGCAGCCCACCTGCGCGGCCCAGCCCACCTGGCCCCCCTTCTCCTGTCTTCTTCCCGTGCCAGCGCACGAAGCAGCTCGGTGGCGAGCACCGCCGTCGCGCTTGGCCACCTCCTGCCTGGTTGCCTCCCTCCTCGATGCGCCTGGAGACGCCACGACACCCCTGGCCTCTCCCTCACTCTCCCTGGAACCCCTCTCGCTCTCCCTCCGTCCCTATTCCCCCTCTGCTCTCTCTCCCTCCCGCGACCGAACGGAGCCGCCGCCACCGACGAGCTCCCTCGCGGACACCGGCCACCCCACGCAAACCCGACGCGCCCAGAAGCTCCGCCACGTTGTCTTCTTCATCTTCGATGAGCCACGCAAGCCGGGAGGGCCCGGAACATCGCCATCGCTGTCGTCTTCCACCTCGGGCTCCGACCACCGCCGCCGTTGATTCGCCGTCTCCACCGCCTCCCCGAGCACGCCGACCTTCTCTTCGAACTCACCGTGAGCCCCTGTCCATTTCCCCTCTCTCTCCGTGCCGTCCGTGCCCTCTAACCACCCTGGCTATCGGAGCCGACCGTTCCTCGCCGCCGGCGATGATGCAGACGGTGCTAGAGCCACCGTAGCTAACTCCCGAGCACGGCAACGTGCTCAGCACCCTTCCAGGAGCCGAGCGCGCCCACCCGTGCGACCTGCCGTGCCCCCTAGCGCCAACCCCGACCTCGCCGTGCTCCGGCCGCTGCCCCGCTCGCCGCCGTCGCCAAGTCCGACCTCCCCAGCACGAACGGATGCCACGATTCGATGCGCGCACACACCAGCTACGCGTAGAGCCCCTCAGTCTCCGATTTGGTCGCCGGAGGAGGATTTCCGACCCCCTCCGCCGTCTCTGGCTCCGCCGGCGACGAGCCGCGGGTCAACTCCGGCGAGTTGACCCGGGGTTTGACCCCCCTGACGTGTGGGCCCAGGCGCCTGCTTGATTAGTGTTAGATTAGTTAGCGCTAATTAACTTAGCTAATTAGATAGGCCACTGACATGCGGGCCCCGCCCGGCTAACTAAGTTAGTTAGGGCTAACTAACTTGGTTAGTTGACTGGGTCACTGACCAGTGGACCCCACTGGTCAGGTTTGACCTGGTCGACGCCTTTGACCTGCTGACGTCACCCCGGCGTCATGCTGACGCAATATTCCTTTTCTGTAATTTAATTTATTTTATTAATAATCAGGAAATTCCAGAAATAGCTAAACTTCAATAAATCATAGAAAATTAACCGTAACTCCAAATTAAATGTTTTATATATGAAAAATTATCAGAAAAATTCAAGGAATCCATCTGTACCATTTTCATGCATGTTAGAACAACTTATCACTACTGTTTAGGACAAATGAAGTGAATGGCATTTAAATAATCACATATGGAGTTTGAATTTGAATCTAGGATTCAAACCAACTCCATTTAACTTGTTGCTAGATGCATTAGCTCAAAACACCAGCATGTTGCCATGTCATAGCATGCATCATATTGTGCATTGCATTGATTGTGTTTCCTTCTGTTTGCCGGTGTTGTTCCCCCTCGATAGACGTTGTATCGATGATGTGATCGTTGACACTGATGGAGACTCAATGTTATCTTCAGAAGTGCCAGGCAAGCAAAACCCCCTTGTTCATTCCGATAAAATCCCACTCTCTCGCTCCTGCTCTCTTTTACTGCATTAGGACAACAGCGACATATTTGATACTTGCTGCGGTAGCTGAACCCTTTATCCTTTGCATGACCTGTCATTGCCACAGTAAATAGATGAAACCCACTAGCATGAGTAGGAGTTGTTTGAGCCCTGATGTGCCTACTCATTCATGCTTGTTTGTCATGCCTGCTACTGCTTAGAGTTGAGTCAGGTCTGATTCATCGGGGATGAATCAGAGGCGTGTGAACATGTCCTACTATGGGTGAACTAAGTGTGTGAACATGATTTGGTAAAGGTAGCGGTGAGAGGCCATGTAGGAGTACATGGTGGGTTGTCTCATTGCGGCCGTCCTCAGGAACTGAGTTCTGTGTTTGTGATCCATGACCAGTTACTACCACACATTGGGTTCCGGTAACTCGACCCCTCTCGGCTTATTAATCAACATGATCTCTGTCCAGGAGTTGCAACTAGTTTCTGGTGTTTGTAGGTAGTGTTAGTAGTCTACCAAGTGGCACCCGGTACAGGTGGGCTTGGGACAGACTAGGCACAGTGGCACGGTGTACCAAGTGGCACCCGGATGGTGGGCTTGGGAACCCTGCTCACATCGTTTGGGGCCGTGAGCGACACCCCGGCCGGATCTCCTTGCGGATGGAACCCGAATAGGCGATAAACCTGGACTAGAGACTTGTTCGGTTAGTCAGGTCGTGGCCGACTCCCTCGCCCGGCTTCCGCTTGAAGGTTGCCGAGGTACATGACGTGTACAGGGCGGTAAGTGGCGAGAGCGTGTGTGAAGAAGTACACCCCTGCAGGGTTAACATCATATATTCGAATAGCCGGATTCCTCGGATATGGAAACTTGGACCCCTTGTACAGTTCATAGACAAGTGAAAGTGGATACTCTAAAACACGCAAGATAAGCGTGAGTGCTATGGATGGCGTTCTCGTAGGGAGACGGGAGCGGATCCATAGTGGTGTATTGATATGGTGAATATGTGGACTCGTGTGCGCCACCTCAAAAGAGTTAATTGCAGTCATAGTTCAGGTTAGCCACCGAGTCAAAGCTGGCTTGCTGCAGTTAAACTCCACCACCCCTTTGTTGATAATGATGCATATGTAGATAGTTCTGATGTAAGTCTTGCTGGGTACATTTGTACTCACATTTGCCTATTTTATGTTTTTGCAGAGAGACTTCAGTCTCACTAGTAGTTCCACGTGGACTTCGACGTTTAGCTTGTTACCTCAGCTACGATCTTTTGCCCCGGCAGGATCTGGTAGATAGTCAGGCTTCTCAGCCTTTTTCAGTTATAGATGTCTGTACCCAGACATGATAGCTTCCGCTTGTGCTTTGATTTGTATGCTCTGATTGTTGGGTCATGAGACCCCTGTTTGTAATATCTCGCTCCTCGGAGCCTATTGAATAAATTACTTGAGTCGTAGAGTCATGTTGTGATGCCATGTTGTGCTTGCACATATCGAGCATATTGTGTGTATGTTATTGAAATGCTTGGTATGTGTGGGATCTGACCATCTAGTTGTTTATCTTTAGTAGCCTCTCTTACCGGGAAATGTCTCCTAGTGTTTCCACCGAGCCATGGTAGCTTGCTACTGCTCCGGAACACTTAGGCTGGCCGGCATGTGTCCTTCTTCGTTCCTGTGTCTGTCCCTTCGGGGAAATGTCACGCGATGAATACCGGAGTCCTGTTTGCCTGCTACAGTCCGGTTCACCGGAGTCCTGCTAGCCCAGTGCTACAGCCTGGATTCACTCGCTGATGACCGACACGTTCGATGCTGGGTCATGGATGCCTGTCCCTGTAAGTTTGTGCCACTTTGGGTTTACGACTAGCCATGTCAGCCCGGGCTCCTTATCATATGGATGCTAGCGACACTGTCATATACGTGTGCCAAAAGGCGCAAACGGTCCCGGGCAAAGGTAAGGCGACACCCGTGGGAATACCGTGCGTGAGGCCGCAAAGTGATATGAGGTGTTACATGCTAGATCGATGTGGCATTGAGTCGGGGTCTCTGACAAGTTCCCATTATAACCCAACCGCGTAAGGAACGCAAAAATCTGGGAACATAACACCGATATGACGGAAACTAGGGCAGCAAGAGTGGAACAAAACACTAGGCGAGAGGCCGAGCCTTCCACCCTTTACCAAGTATATAGATGCATTAAGATAACATGGTAATATAATGATATCCCAACAAGGAAAATAATGTTCCAACAAGGAACGGTCTCCAATCTTCAGCTGCAACTAGCAACGCTATAAGAGGGGCTGAGCAAAGCGGTAACATAGCCAATCAATGGTTTGCTAGGACATGGTGGGTTAGAGGCTGAACATGGCAATTTGGGAGGCATGATAAGCAAGTGGTAGGCATCGTAGCATAGGCATAGCAAAAGAGCGAGCATCTAGCAAAGCAAAGATAGTAGTGATTTCGAGGGTATGATCATCTTGCCTGCAAAGTTGTCAGAGTTGATTGGATCCTCGAAAGCAAACTCAACAGGCTCCTCGTTAGCGAACTCGTCTCCTGGCTCTACCCAAACAAGACAAACAAGCAAATGGAACACAATCAACCATGTGCAAAGCTCAAACAATATGATGCAAGGATGGTATGCTATGCGGGATGCGATGCGGGATGCATATGCAAGATGTGACAAGGAATGCATGAACCTGGCCTCAACTTGGAAATCCAAGTGTGCCACTGGAAAGATGAGATGAAATCGCTTGAAAACGATATAAAGAACGCCGAAATCGGAGTTACGGTTTGGAAATGGCAAGCAATTCAAATATGATCACGTTCTGCGATTTACAGCAAGTAGCCATCTAAATGCAACAAGATGAACATGCTACAGTACCCAAACATGGCATCAAAATACATGGCAGGAATCCATTCATGAAGGTTAACAAAAGTCTAGCACTGAGCTACGGCCAATTCATCCATTAACAGGTTCAAACAAGCATGGCAAAAATGCATTTGACAAACAGATCTCAGACTTAGTGAAATCAACACTTGTCTGGAATTTCAGATCAGATAGCACTCTTTGGAGCAACAAAACTACACGCTACAGGACCTGAACATGGCAAAGTAAAGCATGGCATGGAGCTACTCAAAGAGCTTAACAAAAGTCCCTTAGTGACCTTGAGCCAAAAGGGATCAGAAAATACATTTGCAAGCATGTGAATATGGAAAAAACATAATCAGATCACAGACTTAGTGAAAATTGGAACATGCTGAAAACAGATATCAAGTAGGCATGTTTACGAGCTCGATGCACTCATTACAGAGCAAGTCATGACAATCTAAGCATACATCCATCAAGAATACACAAAATGCAAGCTAGACATGGCAAGAACAATAACATAGCATGCACGGATCAACTACAACATCATCGGCAAAATCGCTAACAAGTAGACAATCTGCCCAGATTCACGAAATGAAAAAAGTAGAGCTCGATTGATTCAAGCTAGGGTGCTCCATAATTACAAACAAAGACATGGATGAATAGAGCACTGCAAGATTAACAAAATATCCTTACTGATCATCCTCAAAAGAGGCACGGATCACTAGGAAACAACATGAACATATGGCCATATGAGATAAACAGGTCAAGGACTTTGCCAAGTGGAAATGCCAAGTCCCTGAAATCAGCATTACCAAGTGCCTCATTTTGCAAGCTTGTGCTAGGCACCACACACATCACAAAAATACATGGGTTGCACCTCTGAAAAGATGGCAAAACCCTTAACAAAACATATGTAGAGCTCAGGGGCATATCATGCACACATTAATCATGGCAAAAATGACAAATATCTAAATGGAGCAGCAGATCTGACAATTATCTCAAATAGCATTCTTCCAACAGTATTTCGGGCATCAAGATGAACTCAAACGAAAATGATGCAATGGAATGAAATGATGTGCTCTCTGAGGCGAACATTTTGATATGCTATATGCGCGAAACGGAGCTACGAATGCAAAGTTACGGCACGATGAACAAGGGCATATGAACTAGGGTTTCGGGGATAAAAGTCAACCGATTCCAGATCTGGATCCGGTTTGCACGCGGATCGAGGTTCGTCGCCGAAGTCGACGGAGCTCACCGGAGAAGCAGGGGGCGTCGCCGGACTTGCCGAGAAGAGGAGGGGCTCGCCGGGGCGCGGTCGTCGGCGTGCTCGCCGGCTCCGGGTGGTGGCGGCGCGGCCATGACGGAGTAGGAGGAGGCGCGACGGAGCACCGGCAAGGAAGGTGACGGGCGGCGGTCGGCGGGGTCGGCGCCGGCGACGAGGCGCGTCGCGGCGTAGGCGGCAGCCGGCGCGGGCGGCGCGGCGAGGAAGGCGCGGCCTCGGGCGAGTGGCGGCGGAGGCGGGCCGCGGGGGCCTGCCCCGGGCCGCGCGGGCCGGTGCGGTGGGAGACGGCGCGGGACAGGTGGCGGGCGCGGATTCGCCCGGGGCGGCGGCGCGATTCTGTCCGGCCGGGGACGGACGTGTCCGGCGCGGCGAAGGGCAATTTTTAGGGTTTGGACGGGGGAGAGATCCGGATTTGGAATGGGGAAGGTATATATAGGCATAGAGGGAGCTAGGAGAGTCCAAATGAGGTGCGGTTTTCGGCCACGTGATCGTGATCGAACGCTCTAGATGATGGAGAGGGTTTTTGGTGGGTTTTCGGCCAAATTGGAGGGGTGTTGGGCTACATCACACACGAGGCCTTTTCGGTCCCTCGGTTAACCGTTGGAGCATCAAACGAAGTCCAAATGGTACGAAACTTGACAGGCGGTCTACCGGTAGTAAACCAAGGCCGCTTGGCAAGTCTCGGTCCAATACGGAAATGTTCAATCCCCACACACGAAAGAAAGGTAGAATTGACCACCGGAGGAGAACGAAGCGCCGGAATGCAAAACGGACAACGGGAAAAAAGCTCGAATGCATGAGATGAACACGTATGCAAAAGCAATGCACATGATGACATGATATGAGATGCATGACAACGAAAACAACACACGGAGACAAAAACCCAAACCCGAGAAAATAAAATAACTTAAGGCCGGAAACGGCAAGAGTTGGAGTACAAATTGGGAAAATCATATCCGGGGTGTTACATTCTGCCTCGTGGTGGCAGAGTTTCGTCCGAGAAGATGGCTTATGATTTTTTTCTCATCGAGAGACTCCATATAGCAGAAGATGGCCACCGGAGGGCCACCAGGGGGCCACGAGGTAGGGGGCGCGCCTAGGGGGTAGGGAGTGCCCCCACCCTCGTGGGCAGGGTGTGGCCCCCCTGGTGAAGTTCTTGCTCTCAGTATTTTTTATATATTTGGAAAACATCTTCTGTGAAGTTTCAGGACTTTTGGAGCTATGCAAAATAGGTCTCTAATATTTGCACATTTTCCAGCCCAGAATCCCAGCTACCGGCATTCTCCCTCTTTATGTAAACCTTGTAAAATAAGAGAGAATAGGCATAAGTATTGTGACATAATGTGTAATAACAGCCCATAATGCAATAAATATCGATATAAAAGTATGATGCAAAATGGACGTATCAGTCTACCACTGATGCTTTTGCTAGAGTGCCTAGAGGACAGAGATCTGCTGCAGTGCCTGTTACATACACCAGAGCAACTTCATCTCCACCAGCTCCAGCACCCACTCCACCAGCTCCATCTACATCAACTGACACCGTCATCCTTGGCGTGTTATCTACACCACCACCTGAAGACCAAGCCTGAGAGTCGATCTAGCACTATGCATTTTTATGAACTTTTTGGTAACTTGTTGCCAAAGGGGGAGAAAATGGATCATAAGCTTCGAGAGAGAGTGTTGCTTTTTATTCTCTCTTATTGTTTGGTGGTTAAACTTTGTTTATTTGCTTGTTTGTGATACTTTATGCCATTGTGTGATACTTGGATGATCATGTGTTTGATCATATGCTACCTTAATGCTTGTTGGATGACATTATCCTTTTATATCCCCATATATGATCATTCACTTTGCTTGGTGATGAGTGCATGTATTTCATTATTATCATTTTGAGTGCTCCACCAAGATGTATGTGACGTGGAAGAGTAACCCATGTTCCTAACTCATTGTGCATTCGCAGTCCAAAGCAAATCTTAAACTATGCACAAATTTAGGGGGAGCTCTTGCTTTTCACATACTTCTCAAAGCGACAATGTTTTTCACTCTTATTATCATTTGTTGAAGCTTTGATCTATATGTTGTCATTAATTACCAAAAAGGGGGAGATTGAAAGTGCAACTATCCCTAGGTGGTTTTGGTAATTACTAACAACATATAGCTCATTGAGCTAATGCTATTTCAAGATTAATATCTCAGGAAAGCTCAATGATTGGCATGGCATGGATGAGAAAAGTGGACCCCTCAAAATGCTAAGGACAAAAGGATTGGCTCAAGCTCAAAGCTCAAGACTCTACATTTTCTATTTTAGTGATCCAAGATCACATTGAGTCTATAGGAAAAGCCAATACTATCAAGGAGGGATGAGGTGTTGCTTAATGAGGCTCTTGCTCAAAATGCTTAGCGATATGCTCCAAAGCCCTCAACTACCTTCTCACATACACATATGACCTAAACCAAAAGTCAAACATTCGATGAACTGGTCGTGGCAAAGACAAACTGGTATGAGCTCGACTTGTCCTGTCTGTGTAAATATGTTTAATCTAGCATCCAGGCTTCAGCCCATTATGATTAAACATGTTTGCAATGACAATTAGAGATTATAGTTTCTCATGACATGCATAAGTAGCTGGGAGTTAATAATGATTTATCTTGGATATCAACATAGCGTTAAAATGATTGTGATGTAGTATGATGATATGGTATCCTCCTCTGAATGTTCAAGTGGCTTGACTTGGTACATGTTCATGCATGTAGTTGAATCAAAACCAATATAGCCTATATAATGTTTATGTTCATGGTATTCATATCCTACTCATGCTAGTGTCCAATGTTACTTACGCATAATGCATGGTTATGATCGTTGTTTCTCTCTAGCTGGCCGCTTCTCAATCTAAATTGCTAGCCTTCGCCTGTACTAAGTGGGGATTCTACTTGTACCTCAAAAACCTTGAACCCAAAGTTATTCTAGATGAGTCCACCATACCTAACTATATGCGGTATTACCCTGCCGTCCTAAGTAAATTTGCATGTGCCACCTCTAAAAACTTCTAAAATTTATCCGTTTTGTGTGCCTGGATCGTTCATGGAATGACAGGAGGTGGTCGGTATCTTCCATGCTAAGCGGGTTATTTTCAGGTCGAGTGTTTATTCATTCGCCATCGCACGAGAAAATGGGCGGTGATAGGGATTCCCAGTCCCGAACTCAAAAATGCAAATAATTAAACAAAACTCCCCCGAGACTGATGTTGGTATGGACGGCACCCGTTGTTTCGGACAAGCCGTGGAGTGTGATTGTTGGTGGAGGGGGAGTAAACCTTTACTTTTATCGCTTAGGAACCACCACTAGCATGCTTAGCATGGAAGATGTTGATAACTGATGGTTATGAAGTAAATGAGAAGGGTGCATGTCTCAAAATATCATTTGTCTCTGTTTTAAAAATTGAGCTCCGGCACCTCTGCAAATCAGTGCTTCCCTCTGCGAAGGGACTACCTATTTACTTTTATGTTGTGTCATCACCCTCTAAAACAAGCACCAGAAACTAAGTAGAGCACAACGTTCATGATTTATGCATTGTGTGTAGCTAATGTTGGGTGCATCATGACTGGATCTTTTCTACCATGAATTACAATGTTTAGTCGCTGCTTGAACTTTGGAGGTGCTCTGCATTTATGTTTTGCGGTCTCAGAAAGGGCTAGCGATATACTGAAAGTGCAACTATCCCTAGGTGGTTTTGGTAATTCCTAACAACATATAGCTCACTGAGCTAATGCTATTTCAAGATTAATATCTTAGGAAAGCTCAATGATTGGCATGGCATGGATGAGAAAAGTGGACCCCTCAAAATGCTAAGGACAAAAGGATTGGCTCAAGCTCAAAGCACAAGACTCTACATTTTATATTTTAGTGATCCAAGATCACATTGAGTCTATAGGAAAAGCCAATACTATCAAGGAGGGATGAGGTGTTGCTTAATGAGGCTCTTGCTCAAAATGCTTAGTGATATGATCCAAAGCCCTCAACCACCTTCTCACATCCACATATGACCTAAACCAAAAATCAAACTCGGCCCCACCGATTCTTTCTATCCGGCGCCACTGAGTTCAAATGTCATAGCCACTGCCACAAACCCTAGGCAAATCGGTCTCACCGATAGGGATCTCGGTCTCACCGAGATGGGATTGTAATCTCTCTGTTTCCCTTCGTAACATTTCGGTCTTACCGAGATGAGCGATCGGTCCCACCGAGATTGCAATGTAAACTCTCTGTTTCCCCTTCGTAACGTTTCGGTCTCACTGGAATGAGCGATCGGTCCCACCGAGTTTACCCGACCAACTCTCTGATTAGCTTATTACCAAAATCGGTCTCACCGAGTTTGTGTAATCGGTCTCACCAAGATTACGTTATGCCCTAACCCTAACCATATCGGTCCTACCGAGTTGCATGTCGGTCCCACCGAAACTCCTAACGGTCACTAGCTTTGCTGAATCGGTCCGATCGAGTTTATCAATACAGCCCCACTAAGATTGGCAAGTTGTGTGTAATGATTAGATTTTGTGTGGAGGCTATATATACCCCTCCACCACCTCTTCATTTGTGGAGAGAGCCATCAGAACAAACCTACACTTCCAACTTACTTTTTCTGAGAGAGAACCACCTACACTTGTGTTGAGACCAAGATATTCCATTCTTACCATATGAATCTTGATCTCTAGCCTTCCCCAAGTTGCTTTCCACTCAAATCTTCTTTCCACCAAATCCATATCCTGTGAGAGAGAGTTGAGTGTTGGGGAGACTATCATTTGAAGCACAAGAGCAAGGAGTTCATCATCAACACACCATTTGTTACTTCTTGGAGAGTGCTGTCTCCTAGATTGGCTAGGTGTCACTTGGGAGACTCCAACAAGATTGTGGAGTTGAACCAAGGAGTTTGTAAGGGCAAGGAGATCGCCTACTTCGTGAAGATCTACCGCTAGTGAGGCAAGTCCTTCGTGGGCGACGACCATGGTGGGATAGACAAGGTTGCTTCTTCGTGGACCCTTCGTGGGTGGAGCCCTCCATGGACTCGCGCAGCCGTTACCCTTCGTGGGTTGAAGTCTCCATCAACGTGGATGTACGATAGCACCACCTATCGGAACCACGACAAAAACATCCGTGTCTCCTATTGTGTTTGAATCCTCCAAACCATTCACTTTACATTCTTGCAAGTTGCATGCTTTACTTTCCGCTGCTCATATACTCTTTGCATGCTTGCTTGAATTGTGTTAAGATTGCTTGACTTGTCCAAAGTTGCTAAAATCTGCCAAGAACTAAAATTGGGAAAAGGATAAGTTTTGATTTGGTCAAGTAGTCTAATCACCCCCTCTAGACATACTTTTGATCCTACAGATACCATTATTGTCATATTATATCATGGTTCTTTTGACAACGTGTTGCCATTTGAGATATCTTATTATCGCTCGCTAGCTGATTATGTCATTGATATGAGTCATTATAATCTTTAAGAGTTATTGTCTACATGGTTAGTTATAATGTTGGCTAAAAACCTGGGTGATGTTTAAGCTTATTTATGCAAACAAGAGCAAAAGAGTTCGTAAAAGTTTTTCTTTCTCACTTTGAGTTTATCAACTGAATTGCTTGAGGACAAGCAAAGGTTTAAGCTTGGAGGAGTTGATACGTCTCCGACGTATCTACTTTTTCTCACGCTTTTCCTCTTGTTTTGGACTCTAATTTGCATGATTTGAATGAAACTAACCCCGGTCTGACACTGTTTTCAGCAGAACTACCATGGTGTTGTTTTTGTGCAGAAATAAAAGTTCTCGGAATGGAACGAAACTTTTCAAGGAATTTTTATATAATATATAAGAATTTCTAGAGCCAAGACCTACCGGAGAGGGGCCCTTGGGTGGGCACAACCCACCAGGGCGCGCCCCCCTCTCCTGGCGCGCCCAGGTGGGTTGTACCCACCTGGTGGACCCGCAGACCTCAACCCTGACACTATAAATTCCTATTTTCGGAGAAAAATTAGGGAGAAAGAATTATCATGATCCACGAGATGGAGCCGCCGCCAAGCCCCGTTCTTCCTCGGGAGGGTAGATCTGGAGTCCGTTTGGGGCTCCAGAGAGGGGATCTTCGTTCTTTGACATCACCAACCCTTCTCCATCACCAATTCCATGATGCTCCCCACCGGGAGTGAGTAATTCCTTCGTAGGCTCGCTGGTCGGTGAGGAGTTGGATGAGATTCATCATGTAATCGAGTTAGTTTTGTTAGGGCCTGATCCCTAGTATCCACTATGTTCTTATATTGATGTTGCTATGACTTTGCTATGCTTAATGCTTGTCACTTTGGGCCCCGGGTGCCATGATCTCAGATCTAAACCATTTATGTTATCATCATTATATCCATGTTCTAGATCCGATCTTGCAAGTTATAGTCACCTACTACGTGTTATGATCCGGCAACCCCGAAGTGACAACAATCGGGCCCACTCCCGGTGAAGACCGTAGTTTGAGGAGTTCATGTATTCACTATGTGTTAATGCTTTGTTCCGGTTCTCTATTAAAAGGAGGCCTTAATATCCCTTAGTTTCCAATATGGACCCCGGTGCCACAGGAGGGTAGGACAAAAGATGTCATGCAAGTTCTTTTAATAAAGAACATATGACTATTTACGGAATACATGCCTACATTATATCGATGAACTGGAGCTAGTGTTGTATGCCCTAGGTTATAACTGTGTCATGATGAATATCATCCAACAAGTCACTGATCCAATGCCTACAAACTTTTCATTATTGTTTCTGCTAAGTTACTGCTACTATCATCACTGTTACACTTGCTACAAAATTACTGCTATCACTGTTACTGTTACTATTGCTGCTGTCACTGCTATCAAAACTATCAAACTACTTTGCTACCGATCACTTTGCTGCAGATAATTAATCTCCAAGTGTGGTTGAATTGACAACTCAGCTGCTAATACCTTCAAATATTCTTTGGCTCCCCTTGTGTCGAATCTATAAATTTGGGTTGAATACTTTACCCTCGAAAACTGTTGTGATCCCCTATACTTGTGGGTTATCAGCAAGTCTCTTTACTTCATGTAATACATCATCCCGCAACTAACTTATTAGTCACATTGCTTGCAAGGCTTATTATGATGTGTATTACCGAGAGGGCCCAGAGATACCTCTCGGACACTCGGAGTGACAAATCCTAATCTCGATCTATGCCAACCGAACAAACACCTTCGGAGATACCTGTAGAGCATCTTTATAATCACCCAATTACATTGTGAAATTTGATAGCACACAAGGTATTCCTCCGGTATCCAGGAGTTGCACAATCTCATAGTCAAAGGAATATGTATTTGACATGAAGAAAGCAATAGCAATAAAACTGAACGATCAACATGCTAAGCTAACGGATGGGTCTTGTCCATCACATCATTCTCCTAATGATGTGATCCCGTTCATCAAATGACAACACATGTCTATGGTTAGGAAACTTAACCATCTTTGATTAACGAGCTAGTATAGTAGAGGCTTACTAGGGACACAGTGTTTTGTCTATATATCCACACATGTATCAAGTTTCCGGTTAATACAATTCTAGCATGAATAATAAACATTTATCATGATATAAGGAAATATAAAATAACAATTTTATTATTGCCTCTAGGGCATATTTCCTTGAAATACCACCGAATCAAAATAAGACATTGTCGGTAAGCAGTATGACTATCACTGCCCACAACTCTTTGTGTTTTACTCGTGCATATCATCTACGCATAGACCTGGCTCATGATGCCATTGTTGGGAAACATTGCATGGAAAACAAAAATTTCTACACCACATGCAAGATCTATCCATGGAGATGCATAGCAACGAGAGGGGAGAGTGTGTATACGTACCCTCGTACACCGTAAGCGGAAGCATTTAACAACGCGGTTGATGTAGTCGTACTCTTCGTGATCCGATCACTATCCAACCGATCTAGTGTCGAACGGACGGTACCTCAGAGTTTAGCACATGTGCGGCTCGATGATGTTTCCTACTTCTTGATCCAGCAAGCGAGAGAGGAGAAGTAGATTGGATCACAACCAACACGACGGCGGGGTGGTGGTGGTGGTGGTGGTGGAGTACCGACAGCGCTTCGCTAAGCGTCGCCGGAACGAGGCGGTGGAACTACGGAGTAACGGGAGAGACAGGGGGCGCCAAGGGCTTGGTGTGTCCTCTTGGGGCACCTCCTCCCCTCTATATATAGGTGGAGGGGTGTGGGAAACAGCACCTCCAAGCCCTAGGGTGCAGCTAAGGGGGAGAGGACTTGGAATCCTATTCCTACTAGGACTCCTTCCTCTTTTTGCCTTCCCTAGCCACATGGGCTTTTGAATACTTGGTGCACCTAGCCCAATAAGGCCAGGGGACCTCGCCACATCCCATGCTAGCCCTGGGGTCATGGTTGACCCACTTGTGGACTTTCAGACCCCTTCGGAGTCCTCCGGAACCTTCTAGAAGCTTCCCGGTACAATACCGAAAAAACTGCACTTTTTCTGGAACCCAAAATATGACTTCCCATATATAAATCTTTGCCTATCGACCATTCTGAGACTCCTCGTGATGTCCGGGGTCTCATACGGGACTCCGAACAACATTTTACCACTTATCAAATATCCCAATACTACTCTAGCGTCAACGAACATTAAGCGTGCGACCCTGCGAGTTTGGGAATTATGTAGTCATGACCGAGACACCTCTCCGGTCGGTCAATAACCAATAGTGGGACCTGGATGGCCATATTGATTCCTACATATTCCACGAAGATATTTTATCGGTTGAACCTTTATGACAACATACATAATTCCCTTTGTCTATCGATATGTTACTTGCCCGAGATTCGATCGTCGGTATCTCTATACCTAGTTCAATCTCGTTACCGGCAAGTCTCTTTACTCATTCCGTAATACATCACCTCGTGACTAACTCCTTAGTCATTTGCTTGCAAGCTTATGATGTGTAATACCGAGAGGGCCCATAGATACCTCTTCGATACTCGGAGTGACAAATCCTAATCTCGATCTATGCCAACTCAACAAACACCTTCGGAGATACATGTAGAGCATCTTTATGATCACCTAGTTACGTTGTGATGTTTGATAGCACACAAGGTATTCCTCTGGTATTCGGGAGTTGCATAATCTTATAGTCGAAGGAATATGTATTTGACATAAAGAAAGCAATAGCAATAAACTGAACGATCATTATGCTAAGACAACGGATGGGTCCTGTCCATCACATCATTCTCCTAATGATGTGATCCCATTATCAAATGACAACACATGTCTATGTTTAGGAAACCTTAACCATCTTTGATCAACGAGCTAGTCTAGTAGAGGCTTACTAGGGACACAGTATTTGTTTATGTATTCACACATGTATTTATGTTTTCGATCAATACAATCATAGCATGAAAAATAAACCTTTCTCATGAATAAGGAAATATAAAATAACAACTTTATTATTGCCTCTAGGGCATATTTCCTTCAGGCACATGATGGAGCATGACTGCAGCGGGGTAATTTCGACTGGGTCGGACTAGACAGTCTGATGGATCGACGTTGGATGTTGGTCAAAGCAAAAGACGGCGGTGATTTTAGCGACGAGGACATAGGAACACGATGCTGATGGTGGCTGACTTCTGGTGCGTGGAAACATGTGGTACAGGCCTAAGGGCATGTGCGGCTTCGACGGGACTATGACGCAAAGTTGACTCAAGACAATGTACACATGAGAAAGCTTAAACTCGACGGGGTGCGGGGTGGCACGTACAACCACCATGGAGTCATGTTGAAGGTGGAGCCGGAGTCCGATGGATAACTACACTCTATGCTGATGGAGGGGTGATGTCTACTACACAACCTTCTTCTTGTAGACGTTGTTGGGCCTCCAAGTGCAGAGGTTTGTAGGACAGTAGCAAATTTCCCTCAAGTGGATGACCTAAGGTTTATCAATCCGTGGGAGGTGTAGGATGAAGATGGTCTCTCTCAAACAACCTTGCAACCAAATAGCAAAGAGTCTCTTGTGTCCCCAACACACCCAATACAATGGTAAATTGTATAGGTGCACTAGTTCGGTGAAGAGATGGTGATACAAGTGCAATATGGATGGTAGATATAGGTTTTTGTAATATGAAAAATATAAAAACAACAAGGTAATTAATGATAAAAGTGAGCGAAAACGGTATTGCAATGCGTTGAAACAAGGCCTAGGGTTCATACTTTCACCAGTGCAAGTTCTCTCAACAAGGATAACATAATTAGATCATATAACTATCCCTCAACATGCAACAAAGAGTCACTCCAAAGTCACTAATAGTGGAGAACAAACGAAGAGATTATTGTAGGGTACGAAACCACCTCACACTTATTCTTTCCTATCAATCTATTGGGTTATTCCTATAAGTGTCACAAACAGCCCTAGAGTTCGTAGTAAAATAACACCTTAAGACACAAATCAACCAAAACCCTAATGTCACCTAGATACTCCAACGTCACCTCAAGTATTCGCGGGTATGATTATACGATATGCAACACACAATCCCAGATTCATCTATTCAACCAACACAAAGAACTTCAAAGAGTGCCCCAAAGTTTCTATCGGAGAGTCAAGACAAAAACATGTGCCAACCCCTATGCATAAGTTCACAAGGTCACAGAACTCGCAAGTTGATCACCAAAACATACATCAAGTAGATCACGTGAATATCCCATTGTCACCACAGATAAGCACATGCAAGACATACATCAAGTGTTCTCAAATCCTTAAAGACTCAATCCGATAAGATAACTTCAAAGGAAAAACTCAATTCATCACAAGGAGATAGAGGGGAAGAAACATCATAAGATCCAACTATAATAGCAAAGCTCGTGGTACATCAAGATCGTGCCATATCAAGAACACGAGAGAGAGAGAGGTCAAACACATAGCTGCTGGTACATACCCTCATCCCCGAGGGTGAACTACTCCCTCCTCGTCATGGAGAGCGTCGGGATGATGAAGATGGCCACCGATGATGGATCCCCCCTCCGGTAGGGTGCCGGAACAGGGTCCCGATTGGTTTTTGGTGGCTACAGAGGCTTGCAGCGGCGGAACTCCCGATCTAGGTTATTTTCTGGAGGTTTGGGGATTTATAAGAGAGGTTGGCGTCGAGAACAAGTCAGGGGGCCCACAGGGAGTCCACGAGGCAGGGGGCGTGCCCCAAGAGGGTGGGCACGCCCTCCACCCTTGTGGGGCCCACAGGACTCCCCTCCAGTAACTCTTCGTTCCAGTATTTTTTATATTTTCCAGAAAAAATCTTCGTTGATTTTCAGCGCATTCTGAGAACTTTTATTTCTGCACAAAAACAACACCATGGTAGTTCTGCTAAAAACAGCGTCAATCTGGGTTAGTTCTAACCAAATCATACCAAAATCATGTAAAAAATATTATAAACATGGCATGAACACATAAAAAATTATAGATACGTTGGAGACATATCAAGGGGCTATGGCGTAAATGCATGGAGAGTGAAAGCCTATTTCAGCGGGAAAAGCGAGACACGTGGATCAGACTAGGTACCAGTGGTCTAATGGAGGCGTGATACTCGACATTGGTCAGTGATGATCGACGGTTCTATGCAGTGGGGATTGAGGCAGTGTGGGCTAGCTACGCGGGAGACTCGACCAGGACAACAGAGGCTCGACGCGGTGATAGCAGTGAGGCGTGCGGTAAGCACGGACACGGCGACAGGCCAAGGCGCTGGTGGTCAGACATGTGGTCACAAAGTGTGTAGAGGGTACTGAAATAGTGTTAGCGAGTATCAGGTTCAAGTTGGTGACTAGATCTATCGAGTTTGACATGTCAGATGGATGAGAGTAAACCATAGGGAATTTGAGAAAGTGACGGAAAGTCTGAAATTATCATGTTTATTTATTTGACCGCCGGGCCTGGCTAGGCCTTTTTCCTTTTATTTATTCTTTTCATGTTTCTTTTCTTTTCTGGTTTCTTTGTAATTTCTATTCTATTTTGAATTTAAAATCTCTTCCAAAAGGAGACCTTCTCTAAATTCCAAATGAAATTTTTGTGATTTGATGAACAATTTATTTGAGAATTTTGATCAAATAATTTTTGCACTTTATTTTCTAGCCTTTGTTTAAATACTCTTTTGAATATATTTTGTTTTGCCAAAAAAATATTCTTCTGAGATTGGTTTGGTTTGGTTTTCACTTAACCCATCTCACAATTGCTTATATTTTTTGATCCAATTATTTTTGGAAATTTTATTTTTCTATTTCCCTTTTAGGGTTTAATTAGGCTTTCCACTTTTAGTGGCTTAGGTTTCAACCCCAACCTAGCGAGGTTTCTAGTAGTTGCATAAGGCCTTTGACCCTCCTAGGTGATCAAACAAAACAACCAATTAAATCAACAAGCAAATCCTAGGCAAATTTTAGCTAAAGGCAACAACATAAGCTATTCTAGAAAAAAATATTCCCTATAATTTTTTTTAAACATTCCAGTTTTGGGAAAAATTTGGATGTGACAACGGTGCTCCTTCTAGAGGGGCAGAGCCATCCGAGCTCCCTCATGTGCAGCTGATCATCGTCGCCGAACCATTTCAACATTGCCCTTGCTAAGTCGGGCGGAGAGATCAAAGATACCCTCCTCAGGAGCAGTGCCCCCCCTCCAAAGATAGAAGCCATCAACTTTCTCATTTGAATCTACGCCAGCATTGCAAGCATGTAACCTGGCAAACACGATCGAGTGGATCGACGACATGCCCCAGAGGACACATTGAGAAAAATAGTCTCTGAGAGTAAAGTACATTACATTGTTCGGCTGCTGAAGGTATAGCAAAGCCCGTATAACCTCCTCGTCCAAGGTCGGGAACCAGGCTACAATCATATAACCCGGTTAAACAACTACACAAAAAGGAAACAAAATAGAGACCACACACAACATAACACGCACCCGACAGGTGGTGCTCAAGCACGCGAAGCTACCCCTCAGCAACCTCCGTTCGGTCGCGAGCGTTACCGAGCGTCTCCTCTAATCTTCTAATCGCCAAGTCATCTATCCTCTATTGCTCTGCGTTCCTCTGTTGCTCTTCTAATCGCGAAAACGGTATTGCAATGCGTTGAAACAAGGCCTAAGGTTCATAGTTTCATTAGTGCAAGTTCTCTCAACAAGGATAACATAATTAGATCATATAACTATCCCTCAACATGCAACAAAGAGTCACTCCAAAGTTACCAATAGCGGAGAACAAACGAAGAGATTATTGTAGGGTACGAAACCACCTCAAATTTATTCTTTCTGATCAATCTATTGGGCTATTCCTATAAGTGTCACAAACATCCCTAGAGTTCATAGTAAAATAACACCTTAAGACACAAATAAATAAAAACCCTAATGCCACCTAGATACTCCAATGTCACCTCAAGTATCCGCGGGTATGATTATACGATATGCATCACACAATCTCAGATTCATCTATTCAACCAACACAAAGAACTTCAAAGAGTACCCCAAAAGTTTCTACCGGAGAGTCAAGACGAAAACGTGTGCCAACCCCTATGCATAAGTTCACAAGATCACATAACTAGCAAGTTGATCACTAAAACATACATCAAGTAGATCACATGAATACCCCATTGTTTATCTGTTTAGTTTAGTATTTAGGATTTTTATCATTTACGTTACTAGTTGTGTCTCACTACTTAGTTTTGCCATTAGAAATTCCAACTGCTCAAAAATGTCATCGTTCTGTGAGATCTTTTCTCAAAAATGCCATTAGATATCTCAAAAATGCCATCGTTCCATTAGATGTTTGCTCAGAAATGCCATTAGACATCGTTATTTTCAGGTCAAACTCGTTGACCATGTTATATGACAAAAATACCCCTATACCACATTTCAGCTCTCTCTACCTCACATTAATAAGTGTGGACCCCATTTGTTAGGAGTAAGCAAGCGAATAATTTAGAGAAAATAAGTATGTTGTTGGCATCAAGTGGGACCCACACTTTATTGTAGTGAGATAGGGGGAGAGCCGATGGTGTCGAGTGGCATTTTTTAGTATGCGCCTAACGAAGCGATGGCATTTTTGAGCAGTTGAAATTTCTAATGGCAAAACTGAGTAGTGAGACACAACCAGTGGCATGAATGATAAAAACCCTAGTATTTATTTTCTGTTCATCCCAGTACTGAGTTTAATTCCCACATTTAGTCGTTTCCCCTAGCAACCGACTTTAGTGAATTATTTTTAAACTCTATTTTGGGTGTGAGCGTAGCTGCGCAAGTAACGACTCAAGTGTAGGGATAGTAGTGCATTCCTTTTTGCTCCCCCGTGGGATTAACAAACTTTACTTATGATGAAATTGCTACAATGCCTTGTGCACTTGCAAGACATTAGGCAACCAAGCTAATGTCATACATCATCATACATGTAAGTTTTGTATTGACAAGGGTGAGTACAGGGGCACTCAACAAGTTTCATCACAAGGATATTAGCAGTTACAAATACAGTTAGATAAGGAATGGTTAAGTGATGAAGCTGCAAACGCGTAAGCATCACACTACAACTTACCTCTATTGGATTAAGATGAGAAGAACGGGTAACCCGTGAACTAAACATATTATTTATTTACCTACGCAAACATAACATTACCTTGTTCTTCTCGTCGCATACCCCATGAAGAAGAGACAATCAAGACGTTCACACGTTGGCAAGTCTGATTATTATCTTGACGTTGTTCTTTGAACTGTTACAATGCTCCAAGCCATCTATAATCATGGACATGCTTTTTCAAAATATTTACTGTTGATTCATGATGGGTATCCGTGTTTGCTCTTCCCAATTAGATGCTAACCAACACATGCACTCATTTGGTGGACTAGAACGAGAAGTTCCAAAACGACTTGACCACTAACTATACACAAACAGGTCTAGGGAGTGAAGTCTATTTTGAACCATGAATTTATACGGCTGGTCCAAATCAAACCCTGACCTTTTAATCCCCGAAATCGACACCCTGTGCTCTTCGATCCCGCTCAATCTCGACCCTACATCTGTTTGGCAGACCAGGAAAATGGTTATCCCGGCCGGGATCAACGACTACTCTCACTGACTACATTGGCTCACTTGTCAAATCCATCTTCCATTCCCAACCCTCTCATCTCGCTGGAAATCAGCACACCGTGAGAGGAGATGTTGCAACTGTCTGTGTCGCCTGGTCTGCGAGGGTGCTCGACGAGGCTGGGAGCAAGGAGCCCAGGGATTCTAGACAGGTGTGGAGCTGATGACAATGGTGGGCCCCATGAACGTCCATGACTTAGTGCCGCCGACGCCGTGCACATACATGGGTCTGCAGGGGTTCGGCTGGAGGATGCGTCAGCTGAGACGACAAGGCTGGGCAGGGTCTGGAGCGGCTGATGTCCCATCACAAGGCTCTCAGGCGGGGAGCCGTCGATTGCCGGACCTCATAGACCGGCTGATCGCCTGCCGTGGCATGGCCATGCCGGCGCTGGGAAGGACGGCGTCACAGACCTCAACATCAAGGCGCTACTCTCGATACGCACATAATCGATGCGCTCACCCTGTAAATAACGATACAAGCATGCTGCATGCATGCATCACACATGTACCGTCTACGTGCAATGCAAATGCAGTAGTACATGTTCACGGCGCTGGCGAAGATGCTGGCGAACCTAGAAACACCGATACTCCGACGAGACTAAGAAGAGATGAACGGCGTGGTAAACTGTCGCGCCTCACATACCTTTGCGCCATCTGCAAAGAGACCATCCGCAAGCACCTCGACGCACTTGGGCGCCACGTCGACGTATTCCGCAAGCTCGAGCATTGCCTGTTGGCCGGCTACAGCGTGAGGCACTCCTTGCTCGATGGGCACCGTCTCCTCATCCAGGCCAACGTTTGGGAGCTCACCGCCGCGGTCACCGCGTCGGTCTTGGAATGCCCGCGCCTCCCCTCCCATTCTTCATGCACCACGGGCGCTTCAGGATGCGTGCTCATTCCTGTCTGCGTCCTTGTCCATGCTCACCGAACGGGAAGCTGTACTGAGAGCATGCTTGGATACGTTTTAGTCTCATAACTAAAAGTAGTGGGACTAAAACTTGCTAGTCTCACCCATGCTTGGATCCAAATACTAAAGAGACTAAAATCTAGTTATTGAGCATTTATTATCCTCCAAACCATCCAATCCAGAACTAAGGAGAGAAATTAAATGAGGAGAGAGAGAGCTAATACATATTTTAGTAGGTTTCCCATGACTAAAAGATTTTAGCCTCAAGACTAGTCCTAGCCTCTCTTTAGTCAGGGGTGCTTGGAACTTTAGCCTCTAAAAGAGACTATTTTTAGTCAGACTAAAAATAGTCCCTTGTATCCAAGCACTCTCTGAGGCGTGCAGGCCATATGATACTGGGAGGCAGATGTACATGCACTCGTGAGTCACAAATTCAACAGACAAAAGGACATGTACCACCGCTGAGCGTGGAGGAGTAGGCGACCGACGACGCCGTCGATGCAGCCGACCCAACGATCGCCGGTGCCTGTGCTAAACTACCACAAAGAGAAATAGAAAAATGTAAATATGACATGTGGGGCTATATAGTCAGTGACAGTAAGAGATTATCCCGGACGGGATTATTATTTTCCCAACCTGCCAAACTAGTCTGTACGGGTCTAGGGTTGGGATTCATCGGGATCAAATAGTACAGGCTGCTGATTTCAGGGATTGGGAGGTTAAGGTTTAATTCCGACGAGCCATATGAATTCAAGGTTCAAAACATACTTCACCCAGGTCTAGGAGGTAGACGATGAGTCGACATCCTACTCCAGAGCTAACCATACTAGATGATGCCCCGCACGTTGTTGCGGGAATTTTTGCAATATTTCAATGAGATTTTGATTATATGAAACATGAATTCTTGAAACAATAGTTTTTGAAAGTATATAAGAATTAAATGTAAATAGCATAATAAAATGAAATTTTACATGCATGCATGTTGTAGTGGATTTTTAATATGAATAGTTGCATGTTAAGGTGGGCCTTTCCTTATGCATGTTGAATGATTTTTTTTAGAACGAAGGCTCAAGAAGAGCCCGGCTTTGAATTAACAAAGCCATCAACCGGCCAGGAATACAAGAACACCAACTTACAAGGAAAGCAAGAAGAGAAACAAGTGGATGATACAAGGAGCAAAGCGAAACAGACTCAAAGGCAACAGCGATAGCAAGATCACGCCATGCTGCCGCCAACACCCTACAGGACGACCTACACCAACCGGACAAACTACGGACTTGAGAGGATGCACCACCGCGCAAGCTTCGTGATCGTAGCCAAACTCGAAGACAGCACTGACACTCCTCTGGAACTGCCACTGCAAAGGGCCCCTGCCCTCCCATCCTGGCTCGAAGGATGCCGCACCAGCAGGCGGCAGCTCGGTTCACCCTAGAACCTAGAGGAAGACGCCCAAGCTGCGCATGAAGAAAGAACTAGGAGCAGACCTGCTAGCTCAGAGCACACCATTTCGAGCACCGTCGTCGTCCGCGGTTAAGCCACACCGAAGGGCTAGAGCTGTCGGCCACAGTCGCAGCAACAAGGGCAACAACGATGAGCCACCGAAGAAAAGGCAGTGAAGCGCCGAGCCAAGCTGCCACCCGCCACCATCACACCCACAACCCGACTCTCTCGCCGCCCCTGCGATCCCCGGACTGCGCCTCCAAGAAGGAACACGACACCGATGTGTCGTCGCCGCCCGAATCAGGGGACCTAGGCTTTCACCTAGCAGGGAATGGAAGGAGGGGGAGAAGGATCCCCACCACAGCCTCTAGGGAGGGGCACGGCGCCCAGGGCGTCGCCTGCGATGTGGCTGCGCCGGCCAGGGGTTTCCCCCGGAACCAACCCCCTCGACGAGATCCGCGCTGCCGACGCCCGGGAGGACCCGGATCCGGCGATGGAAGGAGCAGATCGGGGGCGGAGAGGATGAGATGCATCTGGCGACGGCAACCGCGTAGGGGAGGCCGCACACCAGCGACCGTGGACTGACGCCTCCTCGTCCCCCACGAGACCGAGGGAGGCGCCTCACCAGCTCCGGCCGGAGTGGCCCGCCGCCCGGGCCACCCGGCGCTCTCCGCCCGGGGCCGCCGCCTCAGATGCCGAGCCCTCCACGCTATGTGGAGCCGCCGGATCCCCCGCCGCCACCTTCATCGGTGTCGTGCGCACGCCGGCGCACACCTCTGGCGGCGGCGGAGGGGAAGGGGAGGGGGAAGGAGGGGTGCGGCGGCGGCGATTTAGGGTTTCCCCCGAGTCGCCTCGGTGGAGACGACACGGGGTGGGGGGGCATGCTTGCATGTTGAGAGAAATATGTTAGTGGGGGCTAGCTATTTAGATATAGAAGATTTCGGAGTCGAACCCAACGAAACAGTACACAACTAGGTTGACTAGCCTTTTTTTTCAAGAGAGCCGCTCAATCTATGCCGCTAAGTTTTTGAGCTACTGCTACCCGAGTCATACAATATTTTAATATATTTTTTAATCAACCTGTGGTTGGATGGTTAGAAGAACAATAATATCCCAGCCCACCAGAGTTCAATTCCTAGACGTGACATTGTGACAACTTCGTCAATCTTAAAGTATTGGGTCAGCTCAGTCTCTTGAAGGTACTTATAAAAATAGTCCGTACGTGCGTTTATAGGGCGGGTGTATGAGCGTACTGTATATTAATAAATATACAAACTTTTTAATATATGCAGGGAAATTTTCGCAACCTCCACCATCGCACCATGAGCCGCTTTCGTCGGTTCATCGCCGACCACGCCCTTCGCGACATCTATCTTCACGGGAGGCGATATACGTGGTCTAACGAGCAGCTAAACCCCACCCTAGTGCGCAACGACCGGGTGCTTTGCACACCTTCCTGGGAGATCATCAACCCGCAGCACCTCCTTCGATGCCTATCTACGGCCACTTCGGATCACTGCCCCTTGCTCATCGACTGCGCGCCCCGCGAGGCCAGCAAGCGTCATTTCCACTTCGAACGGTTCTGGCCCAAGCTCAACGGCTTCCACGACACGGTGCACGAGGCTTGGTATGCCGTGCCGCCGGACCCCGACCCGTTCAGGCGCATCTACGCCAGGCTCAAAGCTACGGCCCGTAGACTCCAGGGCTGGGGCGCGCGTACTACCGGCAACATTTCCCTGCAGTTGCAGATTGCGCGCGAGCTCATCCTCCGCCTGGACATGGCTCAAGACCAACGCCCACTCACGCCGGCCGAAGGATGGCTGCGGCGCGAGCTCAAGCGTGCTTACCTTGGTCTCGCCTCCCTCGAGCATTCCATCCTATGGCAGCGAGTCCGTCTCCGTTGGCTCCGCGAGGGCGACACCAACGTCGCATTCCTCAAGATCCAGGCTGCCCACCGCGCGCAGAAAAATTACATGGCTGGCATCCGGGTGGGCTCGCAAGTTCTCACCGACGAGGTGGGGATGGCGAAAGCTGCTTATGAGCACTTCACCTCCATCCTGGGCTCCTCTCCCCGCAGGGAGCACTCCCTTGACCTCGACGGCATTGACCCCCGCCATTTCGATCTTCTTGATCTCGAGCACCCTTTCACGGAGGACGAGATTTGGAGTGCCATCAAGAGTCTGCCCACCGGCAAGGCGCCCGACCCTGATGGGTTCACGGCGGAATTCCTGCGCGCATGCTGGCCCACGATCAAGACCGACATCTGTGAGGCCTTCGACAAACTCTACGCCATGAATGGCATGGGTTTCCAGAAGCTCAACGAGGCTTTGCTTGTTCTCCTTCCCAAGAAGCCGGACGCGGCCGCGCTTTCCGACTACAGGGCGATCAGCTTGATCCACATCGTCGCAAAACTCTTCGCCAAGGTCCTCTCCCTTCGTCTGGCGCCCAGGATGGGCCAGATTGTCTCGACCAACCAGAGCGCCTTCATCGCCGGCCGAAGCGTGCACGACAACTTCCTCCTCGTCCAGCAGACGGCGCGCCTGCTTCACAACCTCAAGACTCCGCGCATCCTCCTCAAGCTCGATATTGCGAAGGCGTTCGACACCGTGTCCTGGCCCTTCCTCCTTCAAGCTCTCCGCCATCTTGGCTTCGGACAACGCTGGTGCGAATGGGTGTGCATCCTGGTCTCCACCGCATCCACGCGGGTCCTCATCAACGGCAATCCAGGACCTCCGGTGGATCATGCATGTGGGCTTCGCCAAGGCGATCCGATATCCCCGCTACTCTTCGCGATTGCGATCGACACCCTGAACTCCCTCCTCCAGCACGCGGTCAGCGCGGGAATGCTACAACGGCTTACCACTCGCCATGCCGCTTCCAGCATCTCTCTGTACGCTGACGACGTGGTCGTCTTCTGCCATCCGACTACCACGGAGCTTGCCACCATCCGCGAGCTGCTACGGATCTTCGGGGAGGCATCGGGTCTCCGCGCGAACTTCCTCAAGTGCTCGGCCACTCCCATCCGGTGTGACGAGGAGGTGCCTTCGATCATCGAATCCACGCTCGCGTGCGCCGTCTCCAGCTTCCCCGTGGTTTACCTGGGCCTGCCTCTATCCGTGTGCAAGACGCCCTCCCCGTCCTTGCTGCCGCTCGTGGACAAGATTATGCGGAAGCTGGCCACCTGGAAAGCCGCACTCCTGACCCGTGGCGAGCGCCTTGCGCTCGTACGCCACGTGCTCTCTGCCATGCCCGTGCACATCCTCATGGCCATCGTCATCAACCCATCCATCCTTAAGAAGATCATGCGGATCATCCGCGACTTCCTCTGGCATGGCCGACGCGACGCCCGATCTGGCAGCTGCTTGGTGAGCTGGCCCCGCGTATGTCGACCCATCGAGTTCGGCGGGCTTGGTGTGCGCGACTTGTACCTCACTGGGATCTCCCTGCGCTGCCGCTGGCTCTGGCTCAAAGCCACCGACCCCACGCGGCCTTGGCATCATCTACAGCTCCTCACGGACGATGTGACATCTCACTTCTTCCGCGCCTCCACATCCTGGCATCTTGGAGATGGGAAGACCTGCCTCTTCTGGACCGATCACTGGCTCGAGGGCCAGGCCGTATCCGAGATCGCCCCTGGCCTTTTCTCCCTCGTACCGAGCCGGCGCAAGCGACGCACCGTGGTCTGCGAGGGCCTTGAGCAGCATGCCTGGATTCGTGACATCCACGGCACGCTCGGGATCCCGGAGGCCCTTGAGTACATCCACCTCTGGCGCAAACTCCAAGGCGTGGCCCTCACTACCACACCCGACAAGATATCCTGGCGTTGGACGTCAAACGACATTTACTCGGCCAAATCCTGCTATCACGCTCTCTTCCACGGATCCACTACGCCGCCCTCTTGGAAGCTTCTTTGGAGGAGCTGGGCCCCCCTGAACACCAAGTTTTTCCTCTGGCTCGCCTCTCTGGACAGGTGCTGGATGGCTGAGCGCCGCGCTCGTCACGACCTCACGCTCGACGCCGCCTGCGTCCTATGTCACCAGGAGACAGAATCCATCGACCACCTCCTTGCGGGATGCGTCTTTGCCCGGATAACCTGGCATGAGACCCTGGCTTGGTGCCGGCTCACCACTCCTCCGATGGACGGCGCGACGACCTTCTTCGCTTGGTGGGCGCTTGCGTTCGCCACCTCGCCGAGCGGACTCCGTAAAGGGCTCAACTCCATCGTCGCTCTAACCGCTTGGGCCATCTGGAAGCATCGCAACGCCGCCATCTTCGACGGCGTACAACCCTCCACTGATGATCTGGTGGTCTCCATCCAGGATGACGCTCGCCTATGGGCTAAGGCCGGCGCCAAGGGACTAGCCTCTATTATTCCTGTAACCTGATCATTGTAGCGAGGCTGAGCACCCTCCTCCCTCTGCTCGATGCATTCCTCCAGACGCCTTCCAGCGTACGTCTGTACGGATGCTACCTGTACCTTGTACTTTCCAACCCTCCCATCTATCAATGAAATGATACGCTGCTAAGCGTATTCACCAAAAAAAAAATTTCGCAAAAAAATGCAGGAAAATAATTTGGAGGAGGAAACTTGGAACGAACTCGTCCATCGTCCCATGCCTCCATGGTTCGTAGGTTGCCTCACGCCACCGCACACAAACACAAACCGTGCATTGCATAGAGACCGCGCCGTCACGAATGCGAGACGGTCGCCTCCCCCGACAAGCCAACGCCAAACCAAAGCCCACGCGAACGCAACACCGCTCTCTCTGTCTCTCTCTCTCTCCTCTCGCGCGCGCGACGACAACGAGAAGCCGCGGCGCTGTCGGGTACCCCGCCGCTTCTGCTCGCCGGAGATGGAGGCCTCTGGGAGCTGGGACGCCATCGACTGGAACCAAATCGAGGTACGGTAGCCCCAGCCCCCGTCCCCACACCTTCCTCAGCCCCGCGGTCCCTCACCTGGTACCACCTCGGCCGCGCGCACGACGCCTCGGCGGGAGTTGGGGCTTCCGATTCGCACGCGGCCCGCGTCGGGGCCACCGCACGCTGCGAGCGCGCATCGCTCCATTCCTGGAACCGATAAGCACGCGCATGTGCCTGCACCCCTCCGGCGCGAGTGCGTAGGGTTAGGTTGCTGTTGTGGCTGTGGTCTGCTGTTCTAATGCGGCTCTGTGCTTTTTTTTTTCTCGCTTCAAGGATCCGAGGTCGCGGAGGTCTTCGCAGGGAATGGAGGAGTTCCTGCTCGAGGACGAGGAGGTTTATGCCCAGGTTCGACTCCATCCCCCAAGTTTAAATTCCTCACCAGTTCGATGGATTTCATTTTCTGTGAGGTTGGTAAATTCCACTTCGCGACCTATTGATATGTTTTGGTAACCATATGCAATCTTATGGTATACGGCGAGCCCGTGGCGTGGATTGTCATTAACTCTGATATGTATTGGTTGTGGCTGTTCTAGATTAGCCCAATTGCATTGCACATACCTCAAATTCTATATAACAAATGGGCTAGTATATCGGTTGCAATATTGCTATACTATATGATTTTTTTGCGGCGGGGTAGTAGATAATGTGTGTTTCCCTTTATTTTCTAGCCTCAACAGGTTCCACTTCTACACAGTTAACATATATATGTAATAATGTGCCTAAGCTGGATGTAAATTTTCACAGGAAAAACTAGTGTTTAACACAAAGGAAATTTATCACAATAAGCAGTATCGTACAACATTATTATGGATGCTTCCTTCAATAATAAAGTATTATGTACACAAACAGTTGATCTGCAATAAAAATCAAGTACAGCTGGGCATGTCATTGTCGTAAATGGAACTAAATTGCTATTTCCATTGTTTATATGTACAACCTAACCAAATAAGTTCGTGTGAGCAAATTCATAAAAAAACAACTTGATATTAATTTTGTTGAATATACCATTCATTAGGTGGAACCTGTTAGTTGACCGAACAATAAAATCTGAGTAAAGGCCAGCGTGGCAGGTCTACAGGCTGTGATACCTCCTGCAGGAGAGATGTGGAAGTCTCATGCCGCCGGCGAGCCGGCTATCAACTATTGGAATTCAGAAGGACAGAATGTGTGCAGTGGGGAGATGAGAGGACTTGACGAGTTGAGGAGTTATGGGGATGTACGGCGGCTCCATTAGGTGTTTTCACGTCGAATGAAGGGTTTTCCGTATCCAAAACGTATAGCAGCAGTATCCCACGCGTATCAAACATTAGTTTCTTTTAAAAAAAATCAATAAATCAAAGGATACATACAAGATATTTATCGGGCCGTATCGGGGCAGTATCCGAGTATCCGGGCAGTATCTGGCCAGATACGTGTGCTTTCTGAAGTATCCACGCAATGTAGGGCTGTGCTTCCAGCATTCATGTGCTAGATACTGGAGTTAGATCGCAATTAGTGCATTCCAAAAGATTTGGAGGTTGTGTAACAGCATATAGCAGATCCAATGTAGTAATGTACATAGTTGGCTATTTAGTGGCTGAACTGGAAATTCATATGGTCGGAGTGCATGCATGGCACGTGTTAATCAATTTGTCAGCTAATAGGATCAGTAAACAGGAAATAATTATGGAATGCCTCTAAAAATTGTGGAATAAATGTGACAGGCAGACAAATGAAGTGCACTGAAATTATAAACTGGTTTTTATTGCCATGCATATTCACTTGCAAGACAGAGAGAACTAGACAATAGCCCCACCGTGGTCAACTCAACAGAGAACAAAGATAACCCAAGGAGAATTTGTGTTGGGTGAGATGATTCAAGGTTCAGTGGACTAGTCTGTGGCTAGTTCCTCCCTTTCTGCTATATTTGCTCCCCATACCATGAAATTTCTGCTAACAAGGGGAATAAATGCCTAACTGCCTATCATTGTCAATTTTCCACATGACATATTCTTAAATTGAAGTACTTATTAATCTGTGTGGGGCCAAATCAATTTAGTACTCAAGGTTATTTAGTGACTTGTTTTTTCCCTAGTGTTCTTAATTTAATAATAAGGAAAACCACGAGTTGTAAATGATAATGCATTTCCAGTCGTAAACCAAAAAACTTCACTGAATGAATCTCATTCCCATGTTTGACTTCACATTTGTCCATCTCGAATTTGATCATCCTTACCTCTCCTTACTTAGGGCCATGGTGTTGTTCTACTAAACACAGATGAGGCCGGCATTGTTTCAGTGACAAATTTCCGTCTTCTCTTTGTGGTAAGCAATCATATTATTATTCTGTTGGAACCATGAAAACTAATATTACACGGCGTGATGCGTCTTGCACTTAAATACAAATTCCTTCTGCCATGTGATTCTTCTTTTAATATTGTTCACTTTCTACATTGTGCTCTCAATTTCATTCCATCGAATTGGAATCTAGAAAATTTATTGGTTTGTTTTTGGAATAAGAACTTTGTATATTCTGTCTTACATTTCTTTATTTTTTCAGAGCCAGGCAACAAAAAGCATAATAGAGTTAGGTACCATACCCCTTAGTACAATTGAGAAGTTAAATGATGTAAGTCTCCAGGTTACTATCAGTGGACACTTTATTGGTTTAAGTTTGGTTTATCTTCTTTGGTGCATGACCACTGTTTGTTTGCTCTAATGCTTGCAAGCAATTCTTATGGATTATTGATCAGACTGGTTTTTCTGCAGGATGTAAAGCTTCAATCCCTACCACGCCAGTATGATAAGAAGCAGCCTCGTGAACTTCTTCAAGTCATTGGTGAGTTTCTACTTCGTAGGGTTGCCCTGAGCACCGACAGCTACTTAATCATGAAATTTGAGTAAGTCTGGATGGAAGAATGATACTATTGATGTGAGGAATCTCTTTTACATATCATCCTGTAACTGCATCCACCATTTCTTCTATTCTTTTACCCCGACGACTCAGATTTGTGATTTTTACCGTGATAGTTGAAATGTCTTTGTTCTGTTGCTGCTTCATTCATCTTTTTTATGGATGTGCAGTCTATTTCTAGTGATTTTTGACCATTTGAAAAGTTCAGAAAATATATTTTAATTACCTCACCTTTTACTTGGTTACTTTTCTGTTCAGGTAAAGACATGAGAGTTATTGTGTTCGCTTTTCGTCCTAGAACCAAGCAGGTAGATATTCTTTTCCATTCTAGCCAAAATCTATTGCATTTGTTTATCGATTACTTTTTTCAGCTTATTCTGGAAATATGCGCGACATTTTCTTTAGGTTGAGCAATATCCAGTTTTAACTTTACATGCACTTGTATTTTGTTGTACCAGATTACTAGATTAGCCATTTATCTTCAGAGATCTACTTCTGATACTTGCCTTTCCAGAAAAATGAAGTGTTTGACGCTTTGAGAAGATATACTAAACCTTCTCAGCTGTGGGAGCTATATGCATTTTCTTGTGACCCATCCACTGTTGATAAGAAATCCGATCCAAAGATGCGTCTCATGAAGGAATACCATCGTCTTCTTAGCGAAGGCAGTGAGTTTGAAGTTGAAAAATATTATTTCCGTAACAATTGGAGACTAACCACAGTTAATTCGAGCTATTCATTGTGTTCAACATACCCCTCTCAGTTGATTGTTCCTAAGAGCATAAGGTATTCTTTTGCCTTTGGCAACATCATGTGATAATTTCTGTTCTTTTAAATACATCCTCAACAAGTCACACATGCAAATATTTTTCTTTTAGTGATGAAGATTTGTGGCAAGCTTCTACTTTCCGAGCCGGCAGACGCTTGCCTATTATTTCGTGGTGTAACCCTGGTTTGTCTGCTCATTTTTCATTCCTTGCAAACATTTTTTTCCTTCCCCTGTAATTTTTGTACTCACTATATTTGGAAATTGTTTTATGCATGAAATAACGTCAGCGTTTCTTTTGTAAAATATTGTTGGTTCATAGATGGTCAGTTATCTCCTTTACTACCGGCTAAAAGCCTGGCACCACCACAACTCTTGTTAGTATTCTTGCAAGTATATCCAAACCAGTCAATTATACTTGTAATGCTACTAGGTTTGGGTATGAACCTTCTATTTGGTCTGGCAACCAGTTCTATTTCTGTTTGTTATAATGTCAAATAAAATCCCAAGAGTAGCTACTGTGAAATGGGAACTTCCTGGTTCTCTGATCTCCTTATTTCTTTCTAGTTTGATCATGTTATGTGAAATCATGTTTTATATGTATTCCTCTGTCCCAAAATTCTTGTCTTAAATTTGTCTAAATACGGATGTATCAAGTCACATTTTAGTATTAGATACATCCGTATCTAGACAAATCTAAGACAAGAATTTTGGGACGGAGGGAGTATTTTCTTAAGTAACTTTGAAATTCGAGTGGTTCATTCATGTTGCTGAACACCAAGTCTCTACACCTGTCGTGCTTGAAAAGAGGGCACATAAATTTTGTTTGAAGTCAAATGGTGCAAAGTTTGACCAAGTTTGTAGGAAAACTATCAACAATTACAATACCAAATCATATGCCTTCTTTTTGGAGTTGGAGGTATTTTATATCCATATTGATCGGGCAAACTACACATGTTTTGGTGATTAAAGGCATGGTTATAGCGGTGATAAAAAGAACCGTGAAGGAGGCATCAGCTAGCATTTTGGTTCTAGTTTTTTTGAATAATATGCAGTAAGAAGTGAACTTGTTTGTATTGCAGTTTCTGGAGCTGTCTTGGCAAGGTCGTCTCAGCCGCTGGTGGGATTAATGATGAACTTTAGAAAGTGAGCTTACATCCATCTAAATAAATAGCCTTGACATGTGTGCTGACCTCTGAGTGCTGCTGGTCTAATCATACTGTAATTTCTGCAGCAATGCTGACGAGAAGCTTGTTTCTGCTCTCTGCACCCAAAATGTTGATGCGAATTTGCCTCCAAGGTAATCAAAGCATGTTTTACATTTCTATGTTGGTTGGGCTCTCTGATATCATTTAAGTATCGTCTCTTATAATGTGTCCTTGACTCTATGAGCCCTCTTTCACGTATGATGTTTGCAACTTAATTCTTACATGTGCTTTTCTTTCTCTATTTCTATCTCTACTAAAAATGAACGGAAGGTTCCCGTTTCACTCTTTCCTTTGTCCAACCCTCTTCCTACTCCCCGTTTTGATTTCCCCCCATCCCACCTCTGTTTTTTTGTCCCATTGGATTTCCTGAAAACTGTCTCAACTTCCCCACATCTTGGTGACTTACCAAACAAAAATCTTGTTTTCATTGTTGGTAAGCCAATAAGGCCTCATTTGGTAGAGGTGGTTTTCCAGCCCCAAAGGGGTTGGGATTGGAGGGGATTTGGTGGCTCCTCTTCTTCACCCAATCCTCTCAAATGCTCACCAATCCAACCTTCACATCCCTTAATCCCCTTTCTACTATCTGGTACACACAGTTTTGAACAAGCTGGTGCAGAATGGCAACACTACAATTAAAAGTGCAATCTTTACAACTCAACTCATAAAATAACTTTACATGTAACGAACGTACAACCAGATTATGCAAAGCAACAAATAAGCTCTTATAATCAGTTATAAGTATCATGATTCCAGAAATAAGGAAAATGATTATTGTATAAACATGGCACATGCCACGGTCCAGATGAAAAATACAAGATGTTTGATCAGCGAATATCAGCGGTTCATCATCACAACACAAACACATGTTCGATTGGTGGATGCTCTTAATCAATTGCGAGCATGCTGACCGCGTAGATGATGTCAAGCTGTAGTTGATGATTGTGAGCAGCAAGCAGATGAAGAACTGCATCTATTGAAGACAGAAGGGACATAATTAGTGGTTACACTTGAACTACTACCATTTGATTGAACACATCCAGAGGACTACATTATAAACATCTGGTCTACAGTTTAAAAACTGGAATGTGTTCAATATCAGACCAGGGAAATAAAAATGTGCAAGTACATTATAAACATCCAGAGGACTACACTTAAACACTTCTTAGTGTAGAAGATAACAAGCATTAGATAGGCTAAGCCAGTTTTCCATATGGCTTAAATCATCCAATATTGCGTTGACAACAAGATATTACTCCATCAAGACAAATTTTAATGCACCAATTTAACATTGATGGATGCGCAGTTGCGGGCTAAGCTACTAGAATATCTATGCCTCCATTGCAACGCATGGGCAGTTATGTAGTTGAAAGACAGATGTACGCAGGCAAACGGTGTTGCGCTGTTGCTAATGCTGTCGACTGTCTTATTGTCTATCCTCACATACAGAGCTGAGAACCCATAGCTGATGTCATGTCATATTAAATTTTACCTACTTTTGTGTTTAACATGAGCAAATTCTAGTTAGTACCTTGTGTGTTGTGCGTGCCTTTGTGTCTGTGTTGGGCTTGTTGTGCTGTGCCCACAGCTGAACCCGTGTAGCGTTTGTGTGCCTGTGTGTTGGACCTGGCCTGCGGTGGCGTTGTGTGTGTGTTGTTCGGTTGGTACCTTGTTGACTTTGTGCTCGGTGGTTGCTTTATTTATAAAGCGGGGCGAAAGCCTTTTTCGGTAATTCTAGTTAGTATAAGCCACTGCCTTTTATGCCCTCCATTCCATATTTTTTAGCACATATTGACTCTCTGATACGGTGATACCTAACCTCTATGAACAGTTTCAATGCTTTTAATGTTGCAAATTTCCCGCTTCCAATGTAAACAGGAAATTATACATAGTTGATGCCCGGCCAAGAGCAAATGCTTTAGCAAATGGGGCAAAGGGTGGTGGCTCAGAGTCATCTTCTAATTATCCAAAATCTGAGGTAAGAGTATATGCACAGATCGGCTTGTATGGGTATTCTATAGAACTGCTTTATACTTTGTTTTATTTCTTTAATTCATTGGATTTGGAACCAGGTTCTTTTCTTAGGAATACAAAACATCCACACAATGAGAGATAGTCTTTCTCGCCTTAGGGATTATGTGGATGCCCATGGGTCAATATCATCAAACGGTTCCTCTTCAGCTGTATCCCTCGTCGGAGACCGGGCAAGCATTTGATTTTTTCACACTGTAATGTATGCATGTTCGTTGAGAAGCAAACACAAGAATAATATAATATTTTCTCTTTCAGAGAAATCGTGGATCAACCTGGGGTGGAGGCAGTCTTAATAGCATGACACAGTTTTCTTCGATGTTAGGGGAATGGCTAAATCATATCCAGAACATCCTAGTTGGTGCTTCATGGATTGCTGCACAAATTGCCCAGGAATCAGCTTCAGTTCTTGTCCATTGCAGGTTTTTTTGTACTTACCTCAGTATCGATAAGATGTGCTAATTGAACTAATTTGCTGGTTGTTGTAAATGGAGAACATTGATGGTTCTGTTTTCTGTGATCATGCTTATTGATTTTGCATTTAGTTCGGACATGTCATGCATGCAAGTGTCTGCAGGGAAGATTTGCTATTCTCTGCTCATCATATTTGTGCTTATCAATTCAGATAACAAAAGACCTGTTGCGAATGATTATGAAATATTTGTGTGATCAGTAGGAAAAGAAAACCATTTGAACCCTCAACTATGGCAAGAGTCTGCTTATGTGATGTGCATAAATTCATTTATACATTGCACGGAAGGATGGACACTGTTTGCTGTTAAGGTTTTACTGTTTTAGTAGCTGAACCCGTTTGTTAAAATAATAATAATAATGATATGCATCCCAAGTTTCTACCACTTGTTGTCAAACTTGCATAATCAGAACCTAAAAATTTGCTCTTTTTACTCTTGTGACCCTAGGATGTGAAATAATGGTGAAACCACCTTGAGAGGTTATTGAACTACCATTTGGAGGTAGTGAAGCCAGCCTATTTTCACCCTTTTGCTGCCGGAGCTCCTTTAATCATTTGTTGTAGCTGGGATTACATGCCAATGCCACTGGAGTGGTTGAACTATACCATGTAGGTTACCTTATATAATGATGTGGTGTTAAAGCAGGCCTTAAGAACCAAATGCCGGTTGGTTGGTCTTTGTTCATTTTGAGTTTGGAACATGGCTTGTGACCCAAGATTTAATCATGGACAGGGATGTGTGGAAGTTAGCTATCCATGTGCCAGAACGGTTTCAATATCTTATGGGTTTCAACTCTGGCCTATCCCAACTTGTTTGGGACTGAAAGGCTTTGTTGTTGTTGTTGTTGTTGTTTACTAGTCCTACTAGGAATCAGAGGGACTCCAAATCCTGGCCGTCTTGCTCACCTCTCAAGCAGTTAATAATGATCCTTTGGTTGTAATCTTAGGCTGCATGATTGCTACAGCTTTGTTGCTCCTATCAAATTTTAATTTCTGATTTTTGTTTCTCTTTTGCAGTGATGGTTGGGACCGCACAACCCAGTTGATTGCACTTGCTTGTTTGTTGCTTGACCCCTATTATAGAACGTTCGATGGGTTCCAGGTACAGACTTGCAGAGACCACAAAGTTTGCAATGTGCTCCTGTGGCAAGATAATTTTGTTTCCACTTATCTTCCATTCCTGTCATGAAACTCTTCAATGGAATATTTAGAATTATATTTGATGTTTGATTGTTTTTATTGTTAAAATGGAAATGTAATGTATTGACATGCCATTTCCTCGGACTAGTTGTTGCACATGCCTCTTCACATGATATATGGCCTTCTGAACTTTTAAGACTAAAACTGCAGTTCATATTCACATTAAGTTCCTGTGCCCTGCAATTAATCAACATTACGTTGTCTAATGTATAATAGTTCCTGATTGCTGATTTGTTTCAATCGTGTCACTTCAATAGTATGAAAGACTTGGTTTTGGAACTTGGATATATAACACTCTTTTACCAAACTGTTTTTAGGCCCTTGTGGAAAAGGATTGGCTAGCTTTTGGTCACCCGTTTGCAGAGCGATTGGGAATTCCAACAGTGTCCGAGAATGGGGGATCACAGTATGAGCTACTAAGGCAACCATCTGTTGGGAATTTAACCAGTTCGCCGAGCAGAGGTTCTTTAGGAACACCAGGGTCATCCTCTAATACATCAGTTCAATCCCAGACATCAAACAACAGTTCACCCATACTGTTACAGGTAGCCTACAAGTGCTACTTTTCTTTTCCTTTTGTCTGGTAGATTGTATCAATAAATAATAGGAGTTGCCTTGGTCTCAGCAACTACCAACTGGTGGCTTTGATGAGTAAATGATAGGCTGTTTCTTTTATATGTTAATATTCAAATTACTTGTTCTATTTAATAGATTATGGATTTTACCTATTTGGGGGGCTAAAGGCTTCTCACCGTTTAGTTAGGCTGTGCAGCAGACCCTTCACAAATCATGCCTCTCAGAAGCGTTAAATTTCTAATAGAATGACATCAGTTAACAGCATGGTGTGCTTTAATGATTATCAATTTGTTTGAGCATTTGAGAACAAAACTGTATGGCTCCTTTTTAATATAATAGAGGCGACCTATCATACAGTTTGGATGTGTCTGTTGTCTTGTTCACGCATTTGTGTTTGTTTTGGAGGTATTTGATATACATTTCGTTTAATTACTTGAGCTTGTTCTCATCTAATACCGCATCTTTTGTTTCAGTGGCTTGATTGTATTGCTCAGTTGTTACGTCTATACCCAGCTGCATTTCAGTTTTCATCTGTAAGTCTTCTTTTCCTTCTGCAGCTGTATGGTCATGCTAACACTAGGTCTCTTCATGGATATGCATAACCTGGACTATTCTTGTTGCAGAAATTCCTAGTTGACTTTATGGATTGTGTGCTATCATGTCGCTTTGGGAACTTCCTATGCAATAGGTATTCAATCTAGAGACCGTCTTGGCAATTTTTTGTTTGTGTGTCGTGTGTGTGCGCGCATGCGAACGTGGCGGTGTGTGTTCAACAAAAGTGAAGCATATGAAAAACGCGAAATTTGAAATGCAGATGTTGTGTCGATATATTTATTATAGGACATCATGTAAGAATTGAACTTAAGTTCAGATCAATTTTCAGTTAAAGTTTGTATGCATGTATCGAATAAAAGGAACTCTGTAAGGAGACATGCCCTCATTCTTCTAAGGTTTTCCATATGCTTTTTGATGTTTAAGAAGTATCCCCTCACGGAAAAACAACTAGCATGATTATTTATGATTGCAGTTGAATTAAGTCACTATAGGGTGCACTGAGCAATTCTGAAGTTTATCTTAGGTATCTAGTAGTACACATCTGGTGCTCAAATCAATTCAAAGTGTCTGCAGGTTGCATGTGTATTATCTACTCCCTCTGTCCCATAATATAAGAACGTTTTTCAAGCTAACATAGCTTAAAAAACGTTCTTATATTATGGGACGGAGGGAGTAGTAATTAGTTGACCCAGTAATCATGCCACATCCTGTTTTAGAATCCATCATCCACAAATTTTAAGCTATATAATCCACAAATTGGAGATCCTATTGATTACGTGCCAAAAATGTGCTTGTCCAGACCATGATAGTCTCTGGTTAAAAAGATAATGTTTGATTCTTTCTGCACTGTTTGGTTTATCTTAATTGTAAAGTATTCTGCATGGCTAATTTTTATTCCAAATGCAAGCGAGCGGGAAAGAGAGCAATCTGGGATTACAAGCTCTTGCCATTGCATGTGGACGTACTTGGCTGATCTCCGGGCTTCTGGTGGTAGCTTCCATGAGCACATTAATCCATTTTATGACCGAGAGAGGTATTGGCTCCCCCTTGTACCCCCTGCTGCAGCACTTGCTCCAACTCTATGGCCTCAGTTTTATTTGAGATGGACATGTCCCCCTGAATCACAAGGTGGCGGTCTTGAATCCCATGGGCATTCCATGCGTAAAAAATACGAGGCCTCAGTCAAGGTACTTTTCATTAGCCTTTTATTATTTATTATGCAGGCTCATCTCTATTTTTTTAGTACTTGTAATACATAAGTTAGCAGACAAAAATTCATGGCTGAAGATACGTTTCATGTATTCCTTTGTTTTCTCATGCAATGGGCAGTCAAAGGAGATGGCTGAATCAAGATCAAGGGATATTAAAATGAAGATGGAGTCTATGCTGACAGACTTGCAGAGGGAGAGGCGTGCAAGTAGTTCAGCCTTAGCCATGGCTCAAAGGGCTCGAAGGGAGAACGTCGCCATTAAAAGGGCAATCCAAACTATAGGGTGCACTGTTAATTTCTCGACGAACGAAAATCAAGTGGACAAGTCCGAGGAGATGTCATATTCATTTCGAAGAGAAGCTGACACTGTATCCCAGCAAGATGATAATGCTGACCTGTCTGTATCCATCTCTGCGATTGAGGACAGTTTGGTATCAGAGACACCAAGCAACCAAGTTTGCGAATCGCTCTGCCCCTTCCGCAGCAGAGAGGGGTGCAGATGGCCACATGCTGCTTGTGCGCAGCTAGGAAGCCAGTTTGTTGGTTTAAAGGCAAATTTTGATGCTTTTGACCGGCTATCTGTAAAAGATTGCTATTTTCCTAAAGAATAGGTGAGACCATGAGCTCAAGGCCGTTCTAGGTGCACTTTGACAGCTGCCGGTAGATTTTTTTTCCCCGCGGTGGCGCCTCTCAGTTTGCATTGACAGCAGAAGATATGCGCTGGGAGCAAATGAAGATTTAATTATTTTGAGTTGAAGCTCACGTCTGACTCGCAAGTTCCTCAGAAGATATGCGCTGGGCAGTTGTCATTCTAGATTAGGGGTTAGCGATTCGTTAAGACCCACTGGGGACTGAAAGGGCAGTCCTTTGTGTTGTATATAGTTTAAAGCAAAGTAATGCCAGATGTGAGAGGTGGTTTTTCCACCTTTTGTTTTCGTTAAAAAAAATCATCTGATTGCTTGGGAATAAGAGCTAATGTACATCCTGCTCTGGTGAATAAAATGCCATCTGTCAAAAACATGTACATGTGGGTTATCACATTCTTTTCATTGTCACTGTAGCTTTGTTTTGTGAAAATAAATTATGCTTTGTTTCCAGCGCCAAGGTTTAAGCAATGTCTTGAATTTGATCAGCTAGAACTAATATGTGCAACGAATTCTGCTCGCATCCACTTAAAATCAACAACAGTGCTATATCTTTTCTTCATTTTCCGTACTGAATCAAACCATAAAACAAGGCTTTATGAACGGCTGAAACACCAAATTGACACATATACATGCCTATATTATTAGAGCCTGTTGTTTGCATTTGCAGCAAAAACATTCTGAAGAACGATCACACACTTGCATTAACGGAAGAAAAATCTTCACCATTTTCCAATCTTAGTTCATAAACTGATTAATCAATTTGTGAGAAGGTAGAATCCAAAAATCCAAACAATCTCGGGATGAGCTAGCGAAGTAACAGTAACTGAACACAGGCCACGTTAAGTGTCGATGCCAATCGACTAAAAGAAAAGCGCTACTGTGAATTGTATTGAACCATCGTGTTGCTCCTTCTCACGCAGAAAAATGCCATGAAATTACTGTTGTATTGAACCATCGTGTTGCTCTTTCTCACGCAGAATAATGCCATGAAATTGCTACAAGGTATGCAAACATGCACAAACATCATGTTTCATGGTTGAATCAAGCGTTTATTATCGCTTAATATCTCAAACATGCACAAACTTGTTGACCAAGGTTGTTTATCGAACTCATGATTTTAGAACAAGTCATGGAGTGGGAGGGTAGAATGTTTAGGAAATTATTGCCTTGCTCATAGCCGAACATGGAAGCACTTGCAGCAAATAAAAACGGATGCTAGTGGTGAGCTGCAACAGCAGGAGCTCCTTCGGCTTCCTCCTTGGCCTTGCGAGCAGCAGCTCTTATCTGACGTTGCTCCTCCTTGTAGATCCTGTTCCTGCGCTGGAACTGCGGTAGAAGAAATAACAAACACTAAGTTCACGATTTCGCTATCAGCTTACCATGATTCATAAAATCACCCGGCACAAGGAAGTGGAAGTGCAGAATAACATGAGTTCAGACTGCCATCTTATCCAGCGCCCGAAAATACTTCAATAACAATGAATGGAAAGAAGCTGGTTCTAAAGTATCCTTTTTGCCAGGAAAACGGTTCTAAGGAATCAATGCATTGTCCCTCTGAAACAAAACATAAAATTCATAATATGATATGATCCCATCACGCATGGCAGGATGTAACAGATACTTAAGTATAATTTGTACCTTCTATTTTTTGGTTATAGTAGTCACATCCTAGAATCAGCAATTGTCCTATTTAGTTTATCCCATCACCGGAAGCAGGAAGCTACTAGGAGAATCAGCAATTGTCCTATTTAGTTTATCCCATCACCGGAAGCAGGAAGCTACCAGGAGAATCAGCAATTGTTCTGTTTAGTTTATCCCATCACCAGAAGCAGGAAGCTACCAGGATCACCTGGAAA